>NW_026624151.1:0-9399 GCF_030028575.1 Malurus melanocephalus
AAGCATATTAAGCTATATTTAAACAGTCCTGCTTTATATATTTTTGCTTGTGCTAATATATTTGTCTATATATTTTTATAAACATGGATGTAGAGTATGTATTATAGGGGGTCAGATATTTCCCATGAATATCTTTTTCTGAATGGAAATATAGTCTTCAAGGGCTCTGAATTTCCCTATGGCACTTTTACTCCCCATTGGGAAAAATAAAATGCTTTGTTTTGAATTAGTCAACCTAAATTGAAATACTTCGGTTTGTCAGACTGAATTAAAGCTTTTCAAAAGGGGCAGTTCAGCTTTAAATTATGCCCACAAGAGTTACTGTGTGCCTTGTGGACATTTTAATTTATGGCCACCATACTCCCATAATGCATCATAATCTGCTCTCTCATTAAATTTTTGCAACACACTCTGAGAGTCAGATGGCCACAAAACATCACAGGAGGCTGGCTGGGAACTTGGTGGAGTGAGCAAAATGATGGATCACCCTCACGAGGCACCACAGCACCTCCAAGGGACCCACAGTTCTATCAAACCACTCTAAAAGTGAATTTCTTCTGAGAAAGGATGCGTTTGCTTTCAGTGAAAACATTGCTGTTTCAACATTTCTTCCAGATGTGCATCCAAAATAAATGTTGGTATCAGAGCTTTCTATAGAACAAAACGTAAATTTGGACAACTTTGCTGTCTAATGAATAAGTTCTGCCTTCAAGGCTTTAAGTGCTTGTCCCTCTCTGTTTCACTGCATGGACTGTGGGTTTTGATGTAGCAAAGCATCAGTGACCTGCCACCAAGGTGGAATTATTTCCCCTGACTGGGGTCTGGAGCATGAGGGGAATATCTGTTGAATTTCAATTAAAAATAAAAAATCCACAACTCCCCATGGGCATGAGAAATGGTAGACCAGAGCAACCAGAGCACAGGAACAGATAAATTGTAAAAGACGCTTCTAAGACTAAAATTATATATATATTATATAAAATTATATATATATATATATATGTATATGTATATATTTATAATTATATAGCACAAAGTTAAGAGTTTAATTTCAAAATACTGGGAAATTCAGAGTCACCATTGCCTTGGTGGTTCTGTGCCTGCTAGTTGCATTCTGGTAAGGTTTTTAATTTCATCAGCACACAACAGAGGACATAAAGCTCAGAAAACATTTTCATTACAGCTCTGGATTTAATCTATTCAGGCATGGAAATGTGACCTACCTTGGAGTGATGCTGAAAAAAGGCAGAGACTGCCATGGAGAGGGTGCTCAGGTGATGATGGAGCAATTATTTGTTACAAGCTGAGTGTCAGGAGAGTGTGACATAAAGCCTGGACACAGCACAAAGGACTTTGGCTCCAGTTGGCTTTGCATGGAACTACAAAAATCCAGAATGCAATTACCTAGGCTGGCCTTCAGACAGGACATCACAGCTGAGACCTTCTCCTTTATGAAAAATGAGAAGGCACATTTAAGATTTTCAGATAAATGAAAAGGCACAATTAAGATTCTCAGAAAAATGAGAAGGCGCATTTAAGATTTTCAGAAAAATGAGAAGGCACATTTAAGATTTTCAGAATGGCTTCTGCCAAGGCTGGTGCTCCAAGAGAGAAAAGGCAGAGCAGTCATCACTGCCAGGATCACTTGGGAAATGGGAGGAATGGACAGCGTTTGCAGGGGTCAAATTGAATCACAGTGAAAAGCAAAACAGTGATTTCCTCAGGGTTTAGGATTAAGGGAATTTCCACTTATGGGGCTTTGGTTTCTCATTAGACTGCCAAGAGACAAGATGGTTGTGTTGCTAAAATGTGGAGATCCAGGCTTCAGACAACACCAGGTGTGGGATTATGCACAGCCCCTGACTGCCCTTTCCAGAGAAAAGTGTTGACATCCCAGTTGGGAATACCTTGGTCCAGTGTCTGGCTCTCTCTGTCCTGGAGGGAACTATCCTAGTTAGCTGCGTGTAACTGAGAATTGTGTGAGATCAGATGCCCCTTTAGGGTCTCCCTGAGGCCTATGTTTAGAAGACCTTGTAGGAGATTTGTTTTGCCAGCAGAAACGATGAGTTTTGCTGTATCATCACAGTGTGAGCTGGTCCAGAGTCCTACACACATGTTGCTCTTGACCTTCAGATAAAATACCYGCTGTCCTCTGCTTCCCTCTAACTMTTCAAGGTCAWGAGAAYGTGRRRTTCAAGCMAKTTGAAGCCAATTTGGTGCCATTCCCACTTTTCTGGTGCTGTATCCAGAGCGCCCCAGATGTGAACACCACAAAGATCCTCTCACTCAATCTTTCATCTTCCATCTCAAAGACTTGTCTGGTCTGCATCTGAATTTTTTTATAAGACCGTTGATGCCCAAAGCACGTCAATGAGGAATGTTGGAAAACTATCCTGTACATATCCCCAAAACATTTTTTCACCAAGAAGAGGATCACAGATTGTGCTAGCACAGAGACCCAGTAAGTCAGGCTTGTGTTCCCAAGGTCTTCCCACTTTGCACCACATAATTCCAAATCAGATAGGGAAGATCACCAGTTCTGGAACCAGAAATTACTACAGGGAAAAATCCCTTCTCTTTCTCAGCTTCCTACCAGCCTGTAGCATCATGGAAAGAAACAGGTCTGGATTTTGCATTTTCATAGTCATTTTGTGTTTTATAGCCTTGGATATGCCAAAGGAACGACATCCTCTAGAGAGATCCTTTTTTATGTGCCAGTTTGTTCATGAACTTTCACCAACTGGCTCCATGTGTTGCTCTGTTTGGCATCTCCCTGGAGGAGGAGGAGGAGGAGGAGGAGGAGGAGGAGGAGGAGGAATCCCTCTCCAGTCCTCCCAGGAGGTGATCTCCATTCTTGAGAAAGACAGGGATTAGCTGAGCCAGCAGAACTTGTGCCCAACACGGCTGGGGAGCGGGGAAAGTGCTGCATGGCTTCAGCAGAGTCCTGTTACACTGCAGGAAGAAAGGAAACAAAGGGCTGGAGAGCACAAGAAGGGCTGGTGAACATCACCTTCCTGGTTAAAATCGGTGTTTTGAATTCAAGGAGGGTTTATATCATTATTTTTAGATTGATTGGCGTGCAGAATCAGTGCCCTAGGCTTATGGAGAGTGTCTTAGTACTGGAAAAAAGAAAGCAGGAGGTGAAGGAAAATGAGAAAATTGGGTTGGGCATGATGATAATGCATAATATATTGATGTCATACACGGTTTATGTCGGTGCAGACACATGTATAGAAGGTACACATGCACATCTTGGATTTTATATAAAATAAAAAAAAATTTATTTAGTCACGTTGTTCTGATGAATCTAAGAAATGCAGTGCAGATTGACTGACTCAGTATTTGTGCTTGCTAATGCCAAAACCCCACATGCTGTCAGCTGACTGTAAGCGAAATATAAATAAAAATAAAGCACAGAAATTAAAATTACATTTCCTTTGTTTAGCAARGGATGAGACATAGCTCACACCCTGRTGTGCTGCTAAAGTTGTKCCTCTCAGGATGTGGAATTTTCTTGGAGAATGTTCGGGCTTGTAGCTGTGATTTGTGCACAAAACCAACCATCATGAGAAAAATCTTGGTCAAAGTGGTCATAACCATCATACCAGGCATTGTAATGTGAAGACATCCAAAAACTGAAAACAATATCTTTCTTTGAAAGAAAGCCAAGAGCCTGTGCAGTTCCTAGAGAACAAAACTTGGAAAGTAGCCCAAAAAAAAAAAAATCTGCTGCATTGCTGTGGTGTATTGGTAGATGGGGCACAGTCCAATGGTAGTGAAACAGTAACTAGGAAAGTTTAAATATCTTAAAATTAAATTATCTGACGACCTTGCAGCCAAGGGGTTTTTTTTTAAGTGAATCAGGGAGCTTTCTGAATACTGGATTTAATTTCACAAGTTTTGAAGAACTGGAAGGATTCCAATGAAATATTTAGAAGTTAGTCTGCTGACATTTTAAAGAGATAAATGGCACAACAGGGGAAGTTATAGGTCAGTTAGGGTGATATTGATGCTGGGAAAAAATAGCAGTGGGACACAATCAGAAAAAAAAGTTAAAGGAATTCAGTGAGTGTTAGTGAATGAGGTTTCATGGAAAAGGGATTCTATTAAAATTAATTCACTTTGTTCATTGAAAACATTGGGTTCCTGGCTGACAAAGCTAATTCTGTTAAGGTAGGGTTCAATTCCTTCCAAAAGTGACTTTGAAATATTTGGAATTTTGATTAAAATCTAGGACCCTGCCAAAGCACTATTGCCTGTATTAAACAAATCAGAAATGAGTGAAGTGACTGAAAACTGTATTTACTAATGGGGAATCTTCAGTAAAGGCAGGGGGGATGTTCCTAATGTGGTGCCACAGAGGTCTGGGTTTGGTCTAGAAATGCTGAATATTTTTTTTCTGATAGTCTGAAAATAAATATAAAAAGTATTTCTAATTAAGGTAGCTGATTGCACAAGATTTATGGCATAGTAAATGAGGATGGGAGCTTCTGATGGATGCCAAGAAAACTGGATAACTTTTTAGGCTGGAAACAGTTGAACATACATGAATACATCCAAACAGATATATGGCAAAAAAAAAAAAAAAAAGTGCGTATGATGACCCAGATTGGGGCAGTGCCACTGTGAATCCCAAGAAAAATGTAAAAATGTCCATGTTGGGGGTTGGGAAGTGCCCTCAGAGCAGCTGCAGTGGGACTGTTTTAGGGAGTGTTTTAGAATTGCACCTCTGGGGAAACTGCTAAAGCTGGGAAAGTTCCTGTGTTGGACAAGGTCACGCAGAAATCCCATTGGATTTTCTACTCAGAGCCCCCTGGAAGGCAGACAAGAGCTCTGCTCAGGTTAGCTGTGTGAATTCCTTCCTTGAGAGAGCATTTGCAGTGTCATTACATCTCCAGATAATTTCTACCTCCTTTAGGAGAAAAGTGGCTTTTGGATGAAGGGGGAAATCCTAGAAAATCTGGAGGAAGGAGCAGGCAGTTTGTGTGAGCAAGGATATTGGTCAGGTTGAAAGGCTCTGGAAAGGCTTAATTTGTGCCTCACAGAGCTTCAGCATGGAAAAAAAAAATCTTTGTCAGACCTATATGAGATACATTTTCTTTGGAAGTAGGGAATTGAAAATTTGTACTGTCAGCAATAAACCACTTTGCTCATCCTGGTGATAGCCACTAAAAGAAAAAGGCAAGTAGATTGTGTGGAAAGATATCTGAGCAAGTGTTTTCTTGTGTGTGATGCTATCTCCTCATTTAGAGCAGAAAAACGGCCCTTGGACCTGGTGTTAGATTTGTGTTCCTGTAGGCATCAGATTTATGAAACAGAAAGGTTCTGTGCTGGCAAAAGCAAGGTGATTCTGTTTCTGATGGGAGCCTGTGTTGTAATGAGCTCTTAGCAAGAAAAATATTATCTTTGGCTGATAGGCTTAGAGGAAGGGCCACATTTTGGAAGTGACCTTGACCTGCCTTTGAAACTTGCACCTGCTGTTCTGCCAGCCCAGAGTTGCTGGGTGGAGATTTATTCTCCTCCATTTCTATAATTTGATTTTGTAGGCAGAGATACAGRCAGGCTCTCAATGCAAACCAGTAAAAAGTTCACAAACACATCTAATGTGCTGCTTGTCTGCACACAAACTTCCTCAGTTTGAATTTTATGGCATTTTGGCTTTTGATTTCAAAATAATTCATACCCCATATTTGCACACAGCTCAACTTGTGAAAATTCACAACCTATTTTTGAAATATCTTCAAGTGCTCTCATTTCATTCTGTCAAAGGAACCRTGKGAKAATTTGSWGGTAAATGTRAATCTGGTGGGATGCTTTGAGTTGMATCTTGCTRGACTGCTTTGTGACCATGTGGGTGGAACTATCCAAATAAAAAACAACTTTGGTTAACTCTGGGGAAGGGTCTGTGTTAGATCACAAAAATGGTTGTAAGCAAGACAGACTCCCAGATGAATGAAAAAACCAAATCTGTTTGATGTAGAAAGGAGAGATGGAGTAAATGAAACCATAACAAAAGCAAAGAACAAACCTGAATTTGAACATCACCTTTAGATTTGAAGGTTAACCTGATGAGATTTTTTTTTTGTCATGTAGTTTTTAATGAATCCATAGCCATCACAAAAACATCTGAAATCATGTGAATAGTTAAATGAAATTCAAAAGTGGATGTGCTGAAGGACAATACTCCCRGGCACWTGGTGTGATATTTGGGGATGGTTTGGGGCAGGGCCAGGAGCTGAACTRGRTGATCCTTGTGGGTGCCTTCCAACTGAACATATTCTGTGATTTTGTGAAGTTATGATGGAAAATAATGTGTTTAAAAGCAAGAATTGTGAAGCATGAACTCCTTTTCTACTGGTACAAGCTAGGAAGGAGCTTTTCCCACTATTGGTGTTTCACAGGCTTGGCTACAGAAAGAACTCCACAGCATGTGTCATTCCCGTTTGATCAGGCATGAAAATTGTCATGTCCCTCCTGAAGCAGCTAGAAAATCAAGAATTTTAACATTCAATGGCCAAGCATAATTTATTTGGCCCTTCTTGCAGACAAGCAGAATTCTCAGTGCTTCTGCTTTAGTTGTATTGTCATATTGTAGTCTTATTCAAAACTTTCAAACAAATGTGGTCAAAATAACAATTCTTTTGTCTTTCAGTATTAAACCCTACAACCTTCTTCCCTTTCAGAGCCTTTTTTTTTGTGGCAGAGCTGCAGATATTAATATAATTGATTAAATTCTTCGGGCCTTCCCTGAGAATGGAGTCCTTGTTTTTTCAAAACAGACACAGTGCACACAACACCTCATCAAAGCCAGCTACGCCTTTCATTTTATAGCAAATAACAAAGCTTTTACAGGAAAACCATCTCCTCATATAAACAGCAGCTAAATACATATATAAGTACCCTAATTCTTTGGAAATGTTTATGAAAACAGACTTTTAGTTGCTGAAAAAGCAACACGTGGAAATTTTGAGACCTCTAAACTTCTGGTGCGATTTAAACCTATTTTATGATAGATACCAGTGCAATGCTTAGTGCTGTGGCTTTATCAAGTCTGTTGACCATTCACATTCTCTGGAAGCCCATGATGACAGCAAAACATATTTTTGAGCATCTTTTCTGTCTAGCCTGCCAGGCTAAAAAATTTACCAGTGCTGATACTCACATGTGCTGTATGGAAATTCAGAAAAGATCTGAGCAATCTGTCAGAGATGTCAATCACATCGTGCCTGCAATGACAGAGTGTCTCTAAAGCAAAAATTCTGGTCCACCAGCAGGAAATCGCTGCCTCTGAGCACTGCTAAGATCAGGATGTCATCAGGAACAGACAATATTCTGTCTTTGGCTCCAAAGACCCTCTCAGGCATCCCAATCCTATATCTGACCTGTTTTCTTCCACCCCTGAGCCCCCCACCCTGACTCCCTCCCACCCACTGCTCCCGTGCAAAGCTGCAGCCCATTTAAATCAATTCTGACACCTAACACCTCTCTGTTTTCTCAGCCTGCCTGCCCCAAATATTTCCCTCCAGCCTTGACAGAACGGGTATTCACGGGGCAGCTCCAGAATAACAAGTTTCCATTTTTTGAGAGGGTTGTATGGGGAGGTTTGTGGTGTGGCAGCTGTCCAATGGGTGATCATTTAGCTGGGGTAGCTCACTGCTGGGTAGTTAATTTGACAGGCAGAACAGTGGTTGGGCTCTCCATGAAGCCCAGTCAGACACTTCTGGCTTCCCAGGATTAAATTTTACCCGATGTGCAGCACCAAAATATAGATGTTTGCGCGCAAACCTTGATTTGGGGGATGTTCATCATCCCAGCAGTGGCTTGTTTGCTCCAACACAATCAATTTTCTGCAGCAGTCGCTGGGATCATTAATTACCTGCTTTACAGAGAGATGTGAGTGGCATCAGGCTGTCCACAACCTCTGCATCACAAAATAAAAATTAAAAGGTGAAGATGTAGTGGTGACAAATAGTGGGGATGAGACCATAAATATGAGGCTGGGAAGAGCAGGTCCTTTCTCAGGGGTAACAACCCAGAGCTCTGATTGACTCCTTTCCCAGGAAATACATCAAGTGTAGAAATGAGAGCATTGCTGCAGGGATGGATTCCCACTTTACACATGGGCTTGGACTGAATAATCATTATCACCACATGGTAGCTATCAGGGACTAGCTCACACATTATAAAAACCTAATGCAGCCAATGCACACTGCAGCCTTTGCCAGCACCTGAATTGTTTGCCAGAACACTTTGGAGATATACAGTTCTTGTGGTATTTGTATCCCTGGCAAGAACCAGAAATAGAGGAAAACTGGAAAACATTTCTCAGGGAAAGAAAAAAAAAAATATCTGTGAAGTGTTCTGGAGTCTAAGGTGGTATTGAAACTCTGGTTCTATATTCAAAAGGTTGTGGGGTTTGGGAGTCCTTTGGGGCCTCAAGCCAGTACTTAACACTTTCTGATTGTGTTAGAAATTACAATCACTTGCTCTTCACAGTTTATTTTCCCTGCAATTTTTTGACCACCCCTCTCCCAAAGCTTTGTCATTGTTATCCTTCTAACCAAGGAAACGGGAGAATTGTGTGTACTGCACTCAGCTGCTTGAAAACCAGGGCAAAAATCTTTTTATTAATAAAAAATGGATTTGTCTGTGTCATGTGGCACTGGCCTATCCTGTCTCAGTGCTGTCCCCAAAATTCCTGCAGCATCCTGAGGTCTTTGGGGAGCATCCACTATCAGATTAGGCAGTTGGATGTTAGGATCAGAACTGGAACATGAACCAAAATATCCATAAAGGAAACAGAACAATCCCTCTGGAACAGATTTCCACTGCCATTCATATCCATCTCTCACACAGAGCTGGTTGTGCAAAGTGCTCCACAGGAGCACTGGAGCCCTGCGATGGCAAACTGGGAAAAAACTGTGTCTACATAAACAAAATAATAAAAATGGGATCTGTAGCACCCATTCACCAGCAAAGTCTGATATTTCAAAATATTTTTCATGCAGTTGAATGGATGACAAAATATGGTTTGCCACTGCACCAGAAATATTGAGACATCCTGACTGACTTCTGACTGACATTCCTTACTGACATGAATGTTTTTCAGCAGACCAAAACTGTGGCTGATTTATAAAAAAATTGAACTGGAGTGTTTCCACAGTTCATCTTTCTTTGAAAGTCCCCAGTAACTGTGGCAGAGCTCTTGGGATCCTCTGTGTCCCCTGCATCCTTTGTGGGCAAGGATCTGAGCTGAATTTCCTCTTGCTGTTGCTCTGCTATGATTYTCCCAGGMTTTTTCATTTTGCTGAAAAAAATACTSGATTCATTTGAATTGCTTCTCTTACTTTTGGGAATATTTACATTTTCTCCCCTGTCTGGGCAAAGACAAACTTGCCA
>NW_026624151.1:10633-14887 GCF_030028575.1 Malurus melanocephalus
ATCTTCCTTTGGGATGAGAATTAAATGGTGATGGAGGTAAGAGCTGGGCTCTTGGCTTGCAGAAGAGCTCTTTGTGCTACTGTGTCTCACCAGGCCTGGGGGAAAAAAAAAAAAAAAAATTAGTGTTAAAAAAACCCAGGAGGGCTTTGTTGAATTTGTTAGTAATAAATTCACTTCATAATTTAAGTAGTGCCTGTTTTGTCCATCAAGTGTTTCCTCCCTGCTCCTTATCTCAACTCAGGAACCTTTTTTTAAATTTTTTTTTTCTTCACTCTTCTCTGCCCAATGTGGTGGTGGGGGAGAGAATGAGCAGGTATTGTGGGTGCCTGGCTCTTGACCAGCATTCCAAACCATGACATTGGCACATTTGGGGCAAAATGTCACCAAAGTGTTTGCCAGGAAGGCTGTGGGCTCTGGGGGTGAAGGGAGGAGCTGCCTGGTTTCGGATGAAGTGCTCCTAATGAAAGATTTTTGGAGCCAGCTCTTCAGTGTTTTCTGTCACTTTGTGACCTATCGTTTTCTTTTTCCTCAGGATTAATTTAATTTGAACGTTGGGGTTTGCACTTTAACCTCCCAGCCTGCGGGGAGAGGACCTGCATCTCCTTGAAATGCCAGCAGTGGCTGATACCATAAATCAGAGGGATTTTAGAATCTGATGACAAACCAAATTCTTGTCAGAAAAGAGCAGAGCAGACCCCTCCCAAACTGTCATCGAAGCCAGGTCATAAAAATCACAGCTGTCAACAAAGCAYGCCGGGCCTCTGGGGGACATGCCATCCTGGGGACTCATCTGCTGCTTCCATGGCCAAATTCCAAGCYCTCAGGCACATTCCACTTGACATTTTGTCACATCTCTTGCTGGTGCATCTGTTCAGGGGTATTAACTCTTCCTAAATCACTTTTTCCTTTTTTTTTTTCTCTCAGATAAAACAATACTATGGGAGATGAAGAGGTCTGAGCAGTGGTCTGTGACACCAGAATCCAAATGTTTAAAAGCTGGAAGCATCTAGAGTAACTGTAGGCAATGTTATTATAGCAACAACATCAGAAATGGCCACATAAACTTCAAAAAACAACTTGAGCTCACATTTGTGCATACAGAACAAGAAATCCTCCCAGCTGTGTCCCTTTGAGCTTTGGCCACAGATAGATCTCTGTCTCCAAAGTCAGACCATGGTGACTGTGGTTGACCTGAGATGACTGTGCAGTGAAAAAGAGCAAAAGGAAAGACACTGAGGCACCTTTCTCAAAGCTCTGAGATGCCTCTGTGTGTGCATGAATGAAAGTTTCTCTATTCCACCTGCTCGTGAGATGATAACCAAGCACATGAAGTAAAATTCACAGCCACAATTTGTCCAGCAGGGATAGCAGCAGAGAGGCACTGCAGGGGCTGTAATGTGCTGAAGAATCACTGTTCCAGGATCACCAAAAATTGAAATGTGTGGGATAAAGGTCAGCTGGTTTCACTAAGGATGGGGAATGACAGCCATCTGGCCTGGGACAACGTGGAGAGTATTTGCTGGACTTCTCGTGTTACTGGTGACAAAACTGCTAAGAGATTCTAAAAATAATGTGTGCTAATGTCTTTACATGCAGTGTCCTGCATCCAGGAGGAGTGAGTTCAGTACCAACTCTTGTGCTGGACAAGGAGATAATAAATAACCTAAAGGTCAATGTTAATAAATGTTATAAATAAATAAATGTTGTGGTAATAATGATAACAACAGCAAGAACAAAAACAGAATAATAAAAGCTAATTAAAAAACCAACCCTTAACCCCCCCTTGAATACAGGACTCTTTAACAGCAAAACTGTAAAGTCAGAAGTGTTCACTGCACATTGTATTCCTGCTATAAAACAAAATAAAACATGAAATTATGGATGGAGTAAAAGGYTTGCAGTGTGTAGCAAAGGAAGGAGTGAGACAGAAACTACTTAAATTAAAGAACAAAGTTTTTGGAACTTCCAGAATCATACCCTTTTCACAAATCTGGTGAATCTGGGAAAATCCGAAAGTCTTGGAGGATTAATTTGCTCTGGGGATTAGCAAAAGATAGAGCCATGGGAAAATTTTGAAACTTTGCAAAGGCCCATTTAATTTCCAGGATGAGAGCCCACAGTTGGTAAATCCACAGCTCAGACAAAGTCACATGCACTGAACTTCTCAGTAAAAAACTTCTCAGTAAAAAACTTCTCTCCCTTTGCCTTCAGAATGCTGAAGATGCCCTCAGTTCTGTATAACTCTCCAAACAAACAAGAGCTGAAAGCAAATACAATTCATTTGGATTTCCTCTGGTATCCTGCAGGTATTAGAAGGGTGTTTTTTCTCTTTTTCTGCTCAGCAGACACGTTCTAGGTGCTKTCAGGCTTTTGGGGAAAGAAGTAAYATTTGCTTTCTTGCTCTGCTTTTTCCTGAAGGSTGAGAAAGTGCAGAAATTAAAATGCAGCTCTTTGAGTGGGGCTGGGTTGTGCTCCAAAGGTGCCTGGAGATGCCACCCTGTGCCACTTTTTTTGGGGTCACAACCCTTGGATTGCTCAAGGAGCAAATGGGGCTTCCCCCATCTCACATTGGCACAGGAAATGGAAGAATTTGACTGACACTTCCTGTGCCAAACATCCAATGAGCCTGAAATCCTTGTACCCTTCTGTGTCCCTTGGTGAAGAAGTGGTAAAAGGATAACAAAGTTTGCAGAGGGGAAAATAAAATCAAATCTAACCATTTTCGTGTTGGCCCTAGATTACAAAAGATATTGAGAAACCAAGGTTTTCTGTGGAAAAAGAATAGCATGGGAGAATTTTACTCCCATTTCCATCTTAAAGGCATGGGCTGTACTCCTTGGAGATAGCTTCACCCTCTGCACTACAAGGGGGTGCTTCGTGTGCAGGGCTCTTGCTTTTGCTCAGGGAGGATTCCTGATTTTCTTTTTCTTTTGCTGCTGATGGGATGTGGGCACAGGGCTTGTCAGAGGTTGTCTGTCCTTGTGTCACGATCCGCTTAACCCAAGCAGGAGTCATGAGGGGTTCGTTATCAGAATCTCAGAGTGCAAAAGAAAACGAGGGGCAAATATATATATTTTAAATAATCAGGAACAATTTTATTGGATATTTTGCGATGGAAGAGGGTGAGAGAGAGAGAAAGAGAGAGAAAGAGAGAGAAAGAGAGAGAAAGAGAGAGAAAGAGAGAGAGAGAGGGTGGGGTTATAGCTACCAACGGCTCCGACGAATCCTCCAAGGTTCCATGGGTTCGCCAGCGGGCGTCGGGGAGATCTCAATCGGGGTCTTCTCGGAGAGACTTTTTATAGTCTTTTTGAAAGCGGGTGGCAGCAGGCCAGGGGGGTTACGAGGCATGGAAACCTGATAGAAACCTGCAAAGCATGGAGAAATCGGCCGAGAGATGGGGAAAGAATGTCCATTGTTCCATGAGGTGTGGAGTATGGGGTCGCACCGCTCTCTTTCCATCAGCCATCCATGGTTTACACGCTGTACCTTCCAGCCTAGGAGCTGGAAATTTGGCAGTCACCCCACCTTGATCTGGCTCAGACTCCTTTAAGCAAAAAGTCCCCCCTCTCTTCCCCTCGGGGTTCTCCTTTTTGGGGTGTTCAGTCTCGATGATCGTGAGACAGCCAAAGGTCTTCTGTACGGTCTCTTACACCTTGTCAGGCTTTGCTTTTGGAAATGGATGTGAAATGGTGTAGACAACATGAGCATCATGAGTCAATGAAACACAGGAGGTCTCAGCAGAGAGCCTGGGGGGCCCTTCTTCCCTGTCAATCTGTGAAAATACTCCCAAGAATAACTTGAAAAGGTTTGAAAAATTACTAAAATTAAACATTTTAAGGTCCACAGACCAGGCACATTTTACTAAAGACCTCAAATGAAGAGCACTCTGAGCTATTCCTCTTGCTATTWAATAGTAAGATAGTTCCAGATAACTGGAAAATGAGATAGCTGTTGCTGCTGTGTTCAAGGGGATAAATGGGATTGCTCAAGGAAACAGAGACACATTAACCTGGCATCAATCCCAGGGAAAATTATACGAAGACGCATAGGAAACAYGACTGGTAAGGAATTAAAGGATATTGATGTAATTAAATACCATTGGTATCATAATATGGAGAGCAAATCCTGTTGGAAAAAAAAATTAAGATCTCTTTTTAGAGGCTGATTATGGAGTGACTGATAAAAATATATTTGCTGGCCAAAGCACTTGATTTTGTGTGATAACTTTCTGATGTAAGCTTCAACTTGTGCAAA
>NW_026624151.1:16102-20655 GCF_030028575.1 Malurus melanocephalus
TGGAGCTAGAACAGCAAACCTAAAGAAGGAATCAATAACTTTGAAAGCTCCAGRCCTGGAGCTTAAACCGATCAATATCAAATGGAAAGGGGAAAGACAGTTTACCAGGCACTTTCCCAGTAGCCTGCTAAACCTTCTGCTGAAAAAGCCTCCTTTGAAAACAGATAAAAACAGCTGAAAGCAGATAAAAACAGCTGGTTCAGGCAGCCAGAGCAAACACGAGACTGACTGCAGCAGTGCTGAGTTCTGACAGCAGTGTGCATGTCCTGCTGTAGCTGAGTATGTGTATTTCTATCATCTGCTCATGTTGAAGGAAAGGTAAACACCCCTTCTGTAACCAGACATGAGTTGAGACTGCTCTGGTTTGTTTTGTGCTGTTCCTCCCTTCAAGGACAGTGGCAGGGAGAGGTACAAATTGTACAAATTACACATTCCTGGAGGAGTCTCGGGCTCTCTGGGACTGCTCCTTTTTCCCTCTTCTTTGGACTTGTTTTTTTTTTCCTCGATTTTTTTTCTCTTCATCATCTGAGAATCAGAAGATTCCCTTGGATGACAGGCGAGAAAGCTCCTCCAGTGAACCACGGGAGCAATTCTGTCCAATCCCTCTGGGGGATCGGAGGGGAAGCCACTCCCAGGAGGGAAGAAAAAGACTTTAAGATCCAACAGCTGGTCCCACAGGTTTTTTTTGGTTTTTTTTTTGTTTGTTTTGTTTTTTCTTTTTTTTCTTTTGTTTTATTTTTTTTTGTTTTATAATTTTTCCCCCTTTCTTCTTTGTGGGCATATTATTTTGCTGTTGTTGTTGTTGTTTTGTTAAAGAAATAGTTTATTTTCTTTTTCTTTTCACTTTCCTCTCTGTGAGAGAAAAGTTTGTCTCTAGGACCTGGGTGGGGAAAGGAGAGGGGTTTGCTGGAACTTGCGAGTGTTCATCCCCATTAAATTCATTCAAACCACAACAGTGTGTGCTGGCTGGGTCAGAGCACAACAGCCCAACCAAGCACAGGGGGAGAACATCAGCCCTGGTACCAATCCACGTTAGCTTGAAATTTGGTCTCTAAGTTTTGTTGCTTTCAAAGGGRAAAATGAGAATGTGAGGGTCCTTCATCCCTGTTCCTATTCACCCCCATTCACTCCCCATTGCCTCTGTGACTTTCTCAGTCTCCTCCCTGTTGGCAGCCTGAACCCTGAGTGGTTCTCCTTCCTCATCCCCTAAGGTTCCTCCTTCCCAGACTGTCCTCACCTTTTTTTTTCCTTTTCCTTTGGTCCCTTTCCTTTTCCACCCATCATCCTCACCCTTTCTACCTCTGAGATTCCCAACTGTGACAGTTTTCCACATTCCTTATCTTTGCTCCTGCTAGCTGCCGAGTTCTAACCTCTTGAAAACCATCTTTTACTCTCCCATATCCTTTAACCTGTTGCATCTGGAAGCTGCTGGGGACACARTCAGAGGGGCAGAAGGGACCTTTAGAGAACTGCCCACCCCTCACAGCTGCTCCTCTGCTGTTCAGCTGCCAGGTCAAAGGCTGGGCTTTTTTCTTTTTTTGGGGATAGGTTTTTTGGGTTTTTTTTAGTTTTTTTTAGGTTTTTTTAGGTTTTTTTTAGGTTTTTTTGGGGTTTTTTTTTTTTTTTTTTTTTTTTTTTTTTTTTTTTTTTTTTTTTTTTTTTTTTTTTTTTGTTTTTTTTTTTTTTTTTTTTTTTTTTTTTTTTTAACGTTGCATCAATTGCCGTTCATTGCTTATTCCTGAGCCGCTCTGATCCAAAAGGAAAGGAAATCAAACGCAACTGTGCTGATCCCGGGCTCGCTGCTTTCATCCTTCAAAAGGCGTTTGAGAAGTCACGCGCATATGGCAGCGAAAAACCATCCCAGAAACGGATCGCATGTTGCACAGTAAATATTGACAGATATGCAGCAGATATCTGTCCCACTCCTTTCTTTTTGTCTCTCTTCCTCTCTTCATTCTTCTRTCTCAACAGCCAGCCCTGTTTCTGCTTTCTTCCATCTGGCAGCTCTCACAATAATCTCACCCACCTGTTAAATGAGAGGACGTCAAGTTAAATTTACAGCGGGGCCTGGAAACAGGATGCTACAGRAAAGTATTTTAATTAAAATCCTCTAATTGAATGCATGCTTCCTTGTGAAAAGGGAGCTGCCAAGAAGGGCCTGATGTCACCACCTCTACCCCCATTTTCCACAAAAGGAGAGCAATTGAAACCAGCTCTMAAGGTGGAAAGAGGAAAGGGCATTTCCAGGGAGTTTTCCAGGGTCACCCTTGCAAAATTATCAGATGGTTCACAGGAATCTTTTGCAACTTCACCAGAATCAGAGGTGAAGATGGTACAGCAGCTGTGCTGCTTCTGTCAGGCCCTTTGCAGAGTAAGAAACTGTCACGTGTGTGTAGGGACRGGGCAATATCTGTGTGAAACCTGAACTCTGGGTAGAAATATGACAAATATAAATCCTGTCAGACATGGAGATCACCATTGCACAGACTCCCCTGGGAACACTGTGCTCTGCTCTGCCAGGCAATCGAGTGGGATTTTAAGACCTCGTTTGCTGCAGTTGCTGGAAGAGGTGCAAGAATGGCAAGCAACAGATTGATGTGAAAATGCMTCGAGTGACAAATGTCTGGGGTTCACCATTCCAAAAATCTGGTGACTGTACCTGAAACAACTCTTTGGTAACTCCAGACACAGCCCAGGGAGAGASAAACAACAGGCTGGGTARGTCCAGAAAARCCAAAGGTGGGAGGCAGGAGGAAGMATTTAGGGAGAAGAGGGAATTAGCAAGTGCTGCAGAACTGCGTCACTGCCRTGTAACTCTAGCTCTTCTAAATACTATGCAAATCCATCAACACCACACACATCCTGTAAGCATGAAACCCCTGACTTTTCTTTCCTTGTCAGACAGTGGTTAACTGTTACCAAAAGMGAGCTGCAGAGGATAAAATGCACASTGCATGCCTCTATCCAAAGGCACGGTGACACTAATAACAATTAACCACATTCTGCAATATTTACAGGTTTTTCCATGAAGCTGCCCCAAACACGTGGAGGGGAAGTTTGGCACTGCCCCATTCCTGCACCTCCAACCTGGTAAAGGTCATTTCCTGCGGGTCTCAGGTCACAGAGCAGAGAAATTCCCGGCACCCTCAGGTGTTAGCCAGCCCTCCTTCCTTGACAACAGAGAATCCTTTCATAAAACACATTTATTTTACGTTTTGATATTTTAATGCTTCGTTGGCCTATTTAGAAATTGGAAAATCTTACATCCCCTCTYGAAAAATCTGGCAGGCACGTTTGGCTCAGGCTGGGAAAGCAAAACCACTGGCAAACCCTCCAGCCTTTTCTAAAATTTAAAAAGGGCAGTCCAAGTGTTAAAGGTATTTTGAAAAGGGATTCCCTTTGGGAATGCTGGATACTCAAAGAAYGAAGACCTAGGGAAGAGTAATTTTTTTTTTTACACAGGAGATTCTGGATGGATGCAAGGATGACTTCTAAGACAAAAGATACAGCTCCCCAAAACARTACAGGGGTCAGTGGGTAATGGGGAATAGAGAAGCCAAGCCTTTTGTCCTAAGATTTTTGAGTCTCACTTTTCCAAGATGGCTTGGAAAAGAACTACTGGCAGTAAAGGTGACTGTCCCAGGCAGCATTCAAAAAAGAGTATTTTTACTTTGACCCAAGATAATGGCAGTGCCCCACAGATGCTTTAAAACCATGTGTTTTAAAGAAATACCGAGTGAAAATGTTCACTGGCTAAAAAACAATTTCAGTTTTAAACTAGCACATGAAAATGGAGAAACGCCCTTGAGAAACTGTAAGTTTTTTTAACAACATTGCTTTATATCCGTATGAACTGCAATGCACTAGAAAATGAGCTTGGAATTAGGGTTCAGATCCTTAGGTGATGAAACGTTTCTGTCCTTTGCAAAACTTGCATTTTGCTTCCTGCAAAAAGAAGAAATCTCAGGAGTTTACAGGCGTACAACATTAAGATTCTGCCTAAAAACCCTTTAAGCAACCCACACCACCACGAGCGTTCAGCCATTCGCTTAATTCGCACCATATGAACCTCATGAGTCATTTTCAAGCAGTCAGAAGGCAAGAGACAGCAAAATTCAGCTGGTGCCATACTCTGGCCTCTCACATAGTGCCAGGAATATCCTCTCCTGCCCAGTTGTTATCAGGCTGTTAAGCTGATACATAAAAGAGTGAGAAGTGTTGTCACTTGCAGCTGGGATCAACAAGTGGCTATAAGTGGGAGAGTCGGTGTCATTTTAAAGGAAGTTTTAAAATAAGATAGGAAAGAAAGGAAAAAACAGGGGTTCGGAGAGAGCAAGACTGAAAGGAAAATTCCTGCAACCATTTTAGGCTTTTCCCGATGCTCGTGATGGAGAAAGGGTAAATGTGAGCAGTCACAGAGCCTAAATTGCTGTTCCAGTGAAGGAAACACTCACCTGGGTTTGAGCAGTGCCCAGCTGAGGAATTGCCTGCAAGAGGAGGTGCCATGGGTTCATGGATTGTTTTGGGTCTCCTGGTAAAGCTGAATTTTGCTG
>NW_026624151.1:22009-23361 GCF_030028575.1 Malurus melanocephalus
AGGGTGCTCTAGAAGACCCTGGAGAGTCACCCACATTGTGAACCATCAAAGGGCTCTTTTGAAGTGGGAAATCTCTGGGTTACTAAAAGGTATCAGAGTGTTTCCAAACTGGCTGTGTGCTCTGCCAAGTAACTTGGCCCCTGACAATGGTGACCAAGAGCAGGGAAGCAGTTCCAACCCCTCCAAGTCTTTCACCTTTCTCAGATTTTCCTCAACGCTGTGCACCCCTCCTCTCCTCTGCAGCTGTTTGCTTTTCACATCCTCATTCTGGACCATTCTCTTTTTTCTTCATGCTTCCTTCTGCTCCATCAAACTCACCCATGTCACTGTGTTGGTTTTGGCCTCTTCCCTCCTTCTCTCTGCACCTCTCATGTCTCCAAGCTGTGACCTCAGCTAAACACAATTCCCCATGTTGCCCTCASTCCCTGCCCCTCCCTAATTGCCTGTCTGGATTTCTGGGATGTTGCCTCTTCCCTCTGCCTTTCAGGTTCATTCTCCTCTAGTTTTAAGTGACCTGCTGCCTCTTTCAGGCTTTCATTTCCATGAGCACCCAGCAATAGTCTTTCCATGGAAGACTATTGACATCTTGGCTGTGCACTGTTTCAGTCCAAAGTTACTGGGAGCAGCTGCTCTGTTGGTCAAGAGTCTGAAGCAATTGYTGGAAGATGGAGCTGTTTTAGTTATTGTTAATTTGTGGCAGCAGATCTTGCAGGGAAAAGTATCAATATTGAATAATTCAAGACTCATTAGTCATGGTCCTCTCTCTTGTTCTCCTTTTCTGCTTTCTCCCAAACATTGTTCAGCCTTCCCTTCTCAATAACTTTTGCTTTTTTTTCCCTTCCCACTATTTTCTCCTTGGTGTTCAGATTATAATAAGGAGTAAATTAACTAAATTGAAAACAAAAGAAGATTAATGAGCCTCAAAAAGCACCCTCAAGAAAAAGTCCATTTSCAATTATAGAAAAAGCTGATCTTGAGCCTTACAAATCTTGGAGAAAGACTCAAAAACAAACTGCACATGAARCTGCAAACGGGGTGGAGGGGGAAGAAAAAGGAAAATGCATGACAAATCCACATGAAGTGTCCCAGACAGCTTTTGTCTGCACARAAATGGTTTTATGGGATTCTCTGCAAAAAAAAAAAAAGGAACAAAAAAATTAAGGAGCTGGGTTCAAAAGATCAAGTTGCATTTTCATTGATCTCAGACTTGTAAGAGCTGCCTCATCAATCACAGTTGCTTAAAAATTCCTATTAATGGCCTCAAGTGCTGGGCTGCCCATATGGTTCATCTTTGTAGCATTTGGGCAACTCCCTGGGAGCAGTATGAGATCTGTCAGTGTCAGAGCCAGACA
>NW_026624151.1:24889-27863 GCF_030028575.1 Malurus melanocephalus
AGAGAGGTCTCTGAGCAATCACACCTAGTTGAAGATGTCCCTGTTTATTACAGGGGGGTTGGACCAGATGTTTTGTAAAGATCCCTTCCAACTTACACCAATTTATGATTCCATGATAGGTAGAGTTGGACAGTTTCTGGAATCTGAAATAAACACCAGGGACCAGAAGATTGCTGCTTTCACTGACAAGTTTTAATGTGAGCCGTGACTGTTGATGTATTTGTTTATCACTCTGCTCTTATTGGAATGGAATAAAGCTTCATTGGGCAAAATTCAGATTGGACATCAGCAATAAGTTCTTCCCTGAGAAGATGATCAGTCACTGGAAGAGGGTCCCCAGGGATGTGATCACACCATCAAACCTGTAGAAGAAGCATCTGGATGATGCTCTTAGTTACATGGTTTAATTTTAGGTATTCCTGAGAGGAGCAAGGTTTTGGAATCAATGATCTTTATGGGTCCCTTCCAAATTGAGATGTTCTACAGTTCTGAGCTGTGGCAGAGCAAGAAGGAGCCATGAGCACTGCCCAGGAAGTCCTTTGAGTTTGTAGGGTCTTACTGCAGAGGGGAGAAGAACATTCACCATCCCTACTCCCCTCGTGCTCCTGATTTACCCCCAAAGGCATCACAGTTTAATAAAAAACTCAAATAAAACTTAAATAAAACTTAAATGAAACCTAAATAAAACTTAAATTAAAACTTAAATAAAACTTAAATAAAATCAATAGCTGTAGCTGAAGGAGGCCAATGGATGTCAGAAAGTGGTTGCTCCTTCAGGTGGGCTGAGTGGGATGCAAATCTCAGCTCCTGCTCRTGCTGTGCGAGGGCTGAACGAAGGTGTGAACACAAACAGAACAAGAAATGTCGTGAGAAAAGTAATTTTCCTGACACAGGGAAGTGCTTCCAAGCAGGATTAAACCTGTTGGACTGACATCTGCCACATCTCAGGGAGCTGCATGCTCATCCTTCGTGTGCCATGCACACCCCATTCCTCTACAAGCTGTTCACAATGCTGAATTTCAGTGCACATCCACTATTCCACACATCTTCACACAGTCTCAATTTTGGAGACTATGTGAAATAATGTAATATCCCTCAATAATCTAATTTTTGAGGGATAAAAGAGGTTGCCTGCTTTTTCTGGGTGTCTTTTCCTTCCTAGTTCTACGAGGTTTTTCTCTTTGTACTTTCAAATAAGCCACTCTGATTATTTTTCACCTGGCCAGTTTGATCCTTCTTTGTGCTCACAGGAACAAGAACATTTGTTCTGATGCCATAGACTGTCAGATGAGAAATGGTGACCTCATGGATAAGGGAAAGGAAAAGAGGAGGCAAGACTGATTTTTTTGGTTTTTCACATTTAAATCCCATCAGGCTTTGTGTTTTCATTTCAAATTCTTTCCAAAATACTGAATGTATTTTCCTCCAAGATCCTATGACTGAAATGACTTTATGCTTTGCCTCCGATGATTGTTTCTATAAATCAGAGCAAGTTAATTGTTTTCTAAAGTATTTAAAATTTATCCAATGAAAAGTGGCCAGAAATTGAGAACTAAGAAAGGGGAACAATCAAGTGCTGTAGAAACCAGCAGGTCACGGAAGAGTTAAAGTTCCTTACATGTGGCCAAGCTAAATAAGACCTGGAGGGACACATGGTTCTGCCCCCAGCACCCCCTGAACTCTGGGGTGTGGGCTTGTGAAATGCCTGGGAGGCCAAGTTGGCCCCCATTGTGTCGTGTTTAATTTGGCTGCTTGAAGCACTCACTATTTTTTTGTAATTTGGCTCTTCCTGCAGCTCTCACACCTTCCTTTAACAAATTTTCAATGTGYCTTTCCCCAGCCCTCCATCCCACATTGTTTGAGCAAAAATGCTTCTTTTTCTCTGCTCACCTACACGTGGCTGCTGGCACGGGGCTGTGTTTTCTGCAAAGAGGGAGAGCAAAACCAAACACAAGAGCACTGCTGTGTTTCCAGAGTGCTCTTCTCAGCTCCACAACCTCGTRAGGAGCCAGGAGTTGTGTCCAGATTTCTGCTGGCCAGCAGCAGGGCTGCTCTTCACACTGCARTGAAATTTTCCTGCCTGTGCCTTGAAATTCTTCCACCAGCATCACCTTGCCATGGGTCAGTGATAAAATACTAAGCTTGGTCTTGCTAAGCCTGGGCTTGACACCTGTGCTTGGTGGTGTCAGCCAACACACAGCACGCTTTTCCCACCCCATCTGACTTAAATTTTAAAGTATAAATTGAGCTTTAATTTGCCTTTAATACAATGCCAGTTGACAAAGACCCCTGGGGACTTCGTCATCGTTTCTTGCTTTGCAATAAATGCAGCAGAGACATGGCCAAGAACAAGTCCTTTGTTCAGTTTATTATCTGTAAAATGGGGATACAATGCCTTCACCAGCAAGGGAGCTACAGGGATTTCACAGTAATTCTCTAACTGCTTTGGTCATGGGAAGCTGAAGATAGATTTTGAAGTGCTGTCACAAAGATGAGGTTACAGGGCTTCTTTCCTGACTATACAGAGCAAAAAAAAAAGTGTTTAAAAATTAATCAACATAGAATTTAATAAAAAAAATTGGAATTTTATTGTGTTGCTGTATGTGAGTCTTTATTTAGACATAAATGTCCAACAAGTTTGCTGAAAAACAACCAGCTCATTCTCACACTGAAGGAGATGAGCTTCCACCTTTTTCATTAGAAATGTTTCCACCCTGAAGTAGGTACCTGTCTCAAAACTCAAAGCCCCAAGTGGCTGAAAAAAAATGCAGAAATGGAAGAAATTCCAGTTGCTGAGAACCAAAACTTTGGGAGCACATCCACTCATGTCACTGCAGACTCTCTTTCAAGGGGTGCTGGGTCCAGGACAACTTATTCATGTTGACAACAGAATTTCTGTTTTACTCTGTACACCATCAAAATATTCTTGGGGGAAAGGCTCCATCTGCAATGACTCTTTGGGATTGAACACCAG
>NW_026624151.1:27870-32410 GCF_030028575.1 Malurus melanocephalus
GTCATGTATACAGGCATCATCAGGGTGAGAAGAATGGCAGGAGCATTAACTGTCAGTGGCTGCTCAGACCACTGGCTGCACTGAGAAGGTAGAGTAGAAAATTTCTTTAAAATATCCCTGCTTTTTTTCAGATGGAGGACAAAAAAAAAAAAAAAAAAAGCTCTAGAAGGAAATCTGAAAAAGAGCAATGAGAAACCAGTGAAACCAGGGAAATGGAAATGAATGGCTGGACACTTTGGGATTGCTGCAGGCAGCTCTGGTTCAGTGAGATTTGCTGGGTTGYTGCTTTGCTGGCCTGGGAGATACATTAGAAGATGATATTTAGAAATCATAAATAACCTCATTATATTGCATTCTGGGAAACATGAGTAAAGCAGGGGAGAACTGAGTGAAAGAACCCCCCCGGTGGCACAATTGTGGCAGCAGATGAAGGGAGAAAAAAAAACATAGATATTATGGATGGATGAACATAAAGAATTTTTTAGGTTTGGATTCAAGCTCAGCTGAAATTGAGCTTGCCTGCTTGCCTTGCAGGGGCAACTCATAGATTCTGTATGTGCTCCTATTGTACAACTGCTGATGTTAGAAATGGAAAATAGAATTTTCTGGTGCACAGCCCACCCAGGATGACTGACCCCACAGCACTTCCCCAAGCTTTACAGCTGCAACTCTGCCCCACAGCTAAATTCAGCTTGAAAAGTTACTTCATTTGGTATTCCAAATTTTGGTATTCCTTGCATTTCCCTTCTCTTGTTCTATGTTTTCTTCACAGCTCATGTAAGATGAAAAGCAAATCTATGCTGAAACTCAGTGTCAAGGGATGCCCTGGACATGGGTCATATGGATTTTGAGGCTGTGACTGTATTTCTCATCTATTTCTCATTGATGCTAACACAGTGGATGTGCTAGAGTCTGCCACCTTAGACCTGAAAGATGTGAACATCATAGGTTCCCTTCACATCAGGAATCATGGCCTTCTCAGATCCTCATGGCCTGGAAAATGRAAGTAGAAAAAGAAATAAAAATGGCCTGGATGTTAGAAAGTAGAAGGCACAGAGCTGAGGCCATATGACAGCTAAACCTTGCTCCATCTCTCTGCCTCCTTCACTTCATACTGTTTATAAGCCTGAGATGACAGCCTGAACTGTGATCATGTTAGGCAGATATTTCCAGCCTTACATTTCTCTTTATGGCATTACAGAACCACCTCACCATGTCCTGTGTGGCAGAAAACACAAATTCCAGGATTACTTAGTTACCTAATTTGGATTTGGGCATGAATAGACCTGAGACAGCAGTCAGGGTCCTCATTTTTTTGACAGAAATCAAGTACGATAAATCAAGAATGACAAATAGGTTTTTATCCCCACTGGCTCTTGGGATCAGATTGTGTCCTTCCCAGTGATGGAAAAATCTTCCCAAGTTACAGGGCAAGACAGCTGAGATAACTTCTAACATTTCACGTGAYTGTGYCACCCTAAATAAAGAAAGAGCAATGAGGCATTGCATAAAACCATTTATATCGGTGTATAGACAACATAATCAGTTCCATGTGCTTTCAATCTGATTTAATGATTGCTATAAATAGTGTCCACRACAGCATACACAGGTTAAACAACAAATTTAATACAGCACATTTTACCTTGAAGAAGTGAATGAGTTTCCTTTCAAAGGTTCTTTTTTTTTGTTGATATGATTTTTTTCTGTGTGGTCAGAAGTTAGGGCATCTSAAGCTCATTTGGATAAGTTCAAATTTCCATTCAAGAAAGAAAGCAGTTTATTATTCACTATCCAAAAGTAACTGAGCTAGTTACAGGACATCTTTTCAGACTCTGTGCTGTCCCTTTTGCTATGTGACCATTGCCAATTCTTTCTTGTTTTGGATGCATGCTCTGTGTTTTTCTTTTTTAATATAGCTTTCTTCAAGTTAGCTCAACCTCCTTTTATATAATATTTGTATTTCTTTTCTTTCCTCGGTTCACCAAATTTTTGTGTTGGTTTCCTCTGGTCTCCTGTAAAACTTGACTTTGCAACTTTCACAGAGTTAGGAGTTGGCATATCTTAGGGATAATGTATAGGAGAGGAAGTGATTTTTATTTAGTTTTCTAAAAAAAACATGACACTGCCAACACATGGAACTCACAAGCTCCAAAATGTCCCCAAATATTCTGGAGTGATTGCCATTGAACTTTTGCTTCACCTTCTGTCTTTCTTTTCACTGGTGACAATGKGTTGCCATTTGGATGGATCTTGTATGTATTTCAGGAGTCACAGATTCTGAGCTTTAGCCTCAGAATCTTGGTTTATCCCCTGTAAATAGTGGGTGACATTGCTGCACTTTTCTTCTCCTTCCTCATTTCAGGCAGTTTGCTGATAAATCCGGACTTGCTGGTAAATCTGGACTTGCTGGTAAGTCTGTGCTGTGTTTTTGGGGAAAGCAACACTTTCCCAGTTTAACTGCATTGATCACATCCCTGACTATCAGCACAATTCTTTGCACCCTCGCTCTCTTTCTCCTCCATGGTATTTACACACCCCTCTGCATTCATGCTTCTTYCTAGCTAATCTTTAATCTTTTAATCTCTGTATTTCTGTGCATGGATTTTTGTATGGCAGTGTAATTTAAGTGCTGGCCCTGGATGGATGGCTGGCAGCATCAGTCCTTTTTATTCACTTAATTGTGCTGCAATTTGTTCCAGCTTTACTGAGAGAGACAGATGCAGGTGATGACATCATGTCTCCAATCTCTAAACCACATTACCCRTTTAATACAGTGCAGTGACTGCATTTTTCCTTTGTGCCTGTTCTTGGGTTGGTTATGCCAACTTAATGCAACTGTGTTCATGTGCAATTACCTGACTGCACATTGAGGCCAATATTATAAACCAGCTCAGGTAGGAAAAGAACCCAAGGCCATATCAAGCTGCCTACAAAAGGCAGATTCTTACCAAGAAAAAACTGGGAATTTCTGTGGGTGCTGCAGATGTCCTCAGGGCTGTAATTAGTGCAGTCTGGAGGGAAAGGTCCCAACCACAGACCCCTTTGCTGACTACAGCAGTGAAACTTCAGGTTATTAACAGCTGAACCAGCTTTTTGGCTGAAACAACACCCTCCCCATCATCCTCAGAGAAGGRCTGATGGTCTCCAATGGCAGTGTCCCTCGAGCCACCTCTGTGACAGTGCAGTGCCCTGAGGTGGGCACAGCAATGGGTGATGTGGCCAAACAGAGCCAGGACTGCTCCCAAAGCATCTGAGGGCAGCCCACAGAAATCACCCTACCTCAGCAGGGAACAGCATTAYCCAGCTGAAGGTCAAAGCTTCCAAAATGCTCAGCAGAGTCAGAACGTTACTGGAATAAGAACAGCATCTGTAGGAACTTCAATGAGTGTAAAATTACACACTCCTAATCCTTCTCCCCTACAGCACACAATGGGTTCCACATTGAATCAGGAAAAAAAAAACCATTCAGGACTTAGAGATGGGTTCTTTTACATCTATCCCTGCCATAGCTGGGTTTGTAACTCCTCCACCACCCAGCATGGAAGCCAAGCTCACCAATTTGCTGTTGGGTGTCACAGCAGTGTTCAGCTATGAGAACTGCTCCTTTCCAGGCTGTCCTCTGCTCAGACAGGCTGGAAATAATGGAGATCTTTATTGTTGATCTTTATCGTAGAAAGGAGCTGATATTTGAAGAGGAGTCCTCCACACACTGTTGTTTGTGGCCATGTTATGCTTCTGGGGTGATAAACAACAGTTACCARCATGGAGAAGCAACCCTTGAAAGGAGTGAAGGGATTTTAGTTTATTCTAAACCATTTCCTAGATAGTAATTACGAATTATAAGAAGCAGTCAGAAAACTGAGGGAGCCACTTTTCCAGCAGTTTTGTGGTTCAGCATCAGGCTACAGAACTCCTCCCAGCTGACCCACAGAGAAGCTCTCAGAAATYATCCCAGGTGTGGATTCAAAATGCTGAACTACACTCATGGCCAAAAAGTCCACTCCTGCAGTCTGTCTCTCTGGGGAAGAAAATTGCTGAAGGATTCAGATGTTCCCTGGTCAGGAACTGGGTTATTTATAGCAAATGATCCCTTGGCCACACAGCACCCTCCTCATGAAGCTCTGTCATTGCTTTTATAGCTGCATTTCTGCCACATGTGTAGCATGCAATGGGTCTGCTCAGGCATTCCCCTGCCCTGCCCTTGGCTGCATTTTCATGTTGTTGTTTCATTTAGAACATCCAGCAGAACTGAATCTGCTGRTGCTGATCTCCCATGGGATGTGTGCTCTGGGTCGATGGCTTATTTGAGTTGGGGAAATAAATAATCTGAAAACTTTTTGAATTTTTTTTAATGTTATCTGTCAGCCCTCAGCCACCACAGTAAGGCTTCACCCAGTGTKCAATGAATGAGGTGCTCTAGCAGATAAATCAACTGCAATTTTTGCTGTAGTGTGTTGTAAGGTCCCAAAAACATAAAACATTCCCAAAGCATTAACTTGGCCTATTCACCTTAGCAAACTCTAAACCCATTTGATTTTAA
>NW_026624151.1:35039-44287 GCF_030028575.1 Malurus melanocephalus
GCTTTTGCTTTGCACAGTCACTACCAAGGAAGAAGTATAATAWTTTTTGCCCATTTCAGTATTAGCTTGTTTTTAATCCTCACAAACTGCCAGTGTAACATTTGCAACTATTATTATTTGTATGCTTATAACTTTACATCTTGGACAGGGAAGACTGTCTCAGGTTTTTTCCTATTTTTTTTTTTCAGTTTTGATGCTCTCTGTTCTGACCCTGCAGCAACAAAACACTAAGGAATAACTACTACTGAACTCTCTCATTTTATACATGTGCCCCATAAGAATTAAATAAATATGTCTATAAATATGTCCATGAACACTCACCCTAYGGTTCATATGCTTTATACTGAAAGAAACTTCAATTCATATTTGAATTCATATTTGATTTTCTGAAGAATATGGTTGTATGAGGGACAAAGTATCCAATAACTTGAAGGATCACACTGCTGAGGAGTCTGGGTGATCATTCCAAAGCTCTTCCCTAAGGATTCTAAAATGCATGGAAACTGAGTTCTTCACACTAATATTGGAGGCTGTGACCTACATATGTGTTTTGCTTTTTTGGGTGACGGTTACAAGTCATAATTTTTAATTAAACTTATTTTGTTTAATCCAGATTAGAAACATTCATTTTGGTACAGAGAATGATTTATGATTTTGTTGAGTCTCTTCTTCTAGCTGAAATACAAACCCACTTACAAAGAATTAAATGGAATAAATAAGAAAGAGCAATCTAATGCCAAGACCCAGCAGAAGGAAATACTGATTCACACAACGTACTATTCACCTGCAGAAATTATTGCCATAAAAAGGAATTAAGGTCAAAAGCAGACATCAAAGCATAGATTGAAGGGTGTTTCTGGAAGATTTGGAACGGATTTTAGAAAGGCTCTAAAATTCCCTGTTTCAAGATTAAACCAACAATTCATTATTGAGGGTGAACAAAAGGCAGCAAGGGGAAGGGCAGATTGTCCCCCATCCATAATTTCCCCACTGTTTTCAGCAGCATCCAAGGCCAGACACAGTAAAAGTCAGAATACAGTCAGACAGAGAGGCACAGAACTGGGAATGGCACTGGTATATTTATCTTCCCTTGTAAAAACAAAAATAAAGAAATGCTTGCAGAATTGATCTTTGAAGTTTTTTTTCTACCTTCCTGATGCTTTTTCAGTTCAGGAAAAATAGAGTTTATTGACACAGGGAAAGCTGTAAACTCTGCAGCCAGGTTTGAGGGGGCTTTGTATCTCCACAGCTTTCAGTGTCTCAATCTCATATTAGAAATACAGTGCAAATAAAAAACTGACAAATACCCCCAAATTATATTTTAAAATTATTTTTAAATGAGAAATAAATTATATTGCCATTTTTAAGTATCATTGACTGTACTGACTGTGAAAAATTATTCTGAAGAGCTTCTTCAATAATCAAAATTATTCTAGCTATTTTTAAGACACTCTTCCTGTGAAGAAGGCACTTTACAAATTCCAAGGACTCAATTTTTTAAATTTCTTGAGAAGACAGAATTTTTATTTTTATTTTTATTGCAATATTGCCTGGACTTCACAATCTAGCACCGTGTCTTCATCCCCTCTGTTGTGCAAACACATGTGACAGTATTTTGAAAATGTCTGTCTCCAGAAAACCACTGAGGAAGCYTCACAGACAGAGAAGAACACAGAGGGAACAATTGCAAAGATTTATTTAACGCTTTCTGTGCTTGGCACTTAGAAACAGAGTTCCGTGCATAGGGCAAATCTTTATACAGCTTTTTCTTCATACATATTTTACATACCATTTTTATTGCCCTCTTTTATATTCATAATATTGAATACCCCACTAGGCATATAAATACATTTATCTACAACACCTCACAACAACTCTCAATAATATCTGTATTCTGTTACTCGGTATTTGCATTTTCACACAACTTAAATGCATAGCTTGCACCAAGCTACAATTGTTTTCTTATTTTTAAAGGATTTGAAGAGAAAAAAAAATAAAAGAATAAGGAAAAAAGAAAAGAAAGATGTTAAAAGGCAATGATCTATTTGGTTAAACAGAGATCATGTGGCAGGTGGAAGATTGGCAAATACTCAACCTCACTGTTTTTGAAACGCTAATGGTTTTCTACGGCAACTCTCGCATGCAAGGTCAGCTGCACTTCTGTAGAGCTCTCTTTTTTTCATTGCTCTTCCCCATGAGCTCAGTCTGGACAGTTTCTTCCCGCTGGGATGAGTGCTGTGGGACACAGAATTGTGGGACACACCAATTCCCCACAGAGGCTGCCATCCCTTTGGTTTCSCTGCTTTATTCCAGTCAAGTCAGCAGAAGCTGAGCCCTCTCCCCCCATTCATCTTTCCAAAGTTCCATCCCCACTTCTGTCTGAGACTCACTCATGAGCTAAAACTCATCTCTCTTCTCTCTCTCCCATCTCCATCTGCAGKCTGGGTGTTGGTGAGCTCAACCTTCATGAAGAAACAGCCACGGTGAAAATGCAGAAACCTCTTTGGGAGAAGCTCCAGCCCAGCGGGGCCATTCTTGTGCTACAGCAGAAGGACCCAAAGGCCACTGTTGGTTTCAGAATTGGGCTGAGCCTCTCCATCAGCGAGGAATGGTCTGGGAAGGGGGAGGTCTCTAGAGCCATGGGCAGTGATGTTTCAGAGGATGAAGCCCTCTGAGAAAGGAGACTGCCCTTCTTCAGCACCCAGAGGAGAAAGCACAGCRGAACGGGTCCCTCCACGCCGAAAAAGCTCACACTGCTGAAAGTTAATGCATGCACAGAAAATTCAGCTGCTTCTCTGCAGGTTCTCGTTAAAGTCATGCCCTCTTCTCTGCAATGTCAGGAAAAAGCAGATGTTCCATGCCAGTCTGGAGGCCCTGGGACACAACAAGGCTCTCCACAAGGTTCTGTGGCACACACCTGGATGGCTTATGTTCTCATTTATCATTACAATACTAGTTCCACTATAAGTTTGAAGRCAAAAGGGTACTGGGATGGGTTCACCCGCGGAACGATGAAGGTCTGGCTGCCTTCAGTGCCAAGGAAGGGCATGGCTGGTATTAGACCATGTGCACAGACATCTGTGAGGAGGAGCCCTGAACCGCCCCGTACTGTCTGTTGTCACAGGCGGTGGCCGTCTGCTGGTTGCCAGAGGGAGGGCTGATCATGTGCATCCCGTGATCCATCCCCGTGGAAAGGTATTGCCTCTCTCCAAAGGCCCCTCCGGACGGGGAAGAGCAGAGTAAAGTGCTTTGGGAGGTGGTGAGTTTCTCCGGGCTCGCCGCCAGCCTGGGGGACGCGGGGAAATTGTATCCRTAGAGGTTGTAGGGGTTGTGCAGGGAGAAGGCGTTGTAGGAGCTCTGCTGCATGTGGCCACCACCAAACATGTGTGAGGAGGACGAGGTGGAGGCAGGGCTGCCCGCTTGCATGACATACTGGAACTGGGAGCTGGGGAASGATCCCAGCTGGCCGCTGTACGGCTCCATCTTGCTGTTGCTGGGCAGGGAGGAAGGAGCCGGCATTCCTGAGATCAAGGAGGGAGTCCTCTGAGGCATGAAGGATTCGGAAGGCTGAGAGGCAGAGGCWGTGCTGCTCTGCAGCCGGTTGTAGCTCCCATCACCCAGCCCTGGGTAGCTCTGCAGAGCTGCCATGTTGCTCCTGGCGCACGGGGGATAATCGGACAGGTTGAGGTTGCAAAGCTGGCTCTCCCTGCAGCCAACGTTGAAAGTGTTGGGGGCCAGATGGAAGGCTGGGGGAGAGCAGGATGGAGAGAGAAGGTGAGAAGATGCAGATGGCGATGGGGTGCCCGTGCTGGAGGTGGTTGGGGAGGTCCCTGTGCTGCCTCCTGAAAAACAAAACACATGGGAGGATGTTCAACACCCACATCTGCAAAACGAGATGGTCTCATTAAATAACAGCTTAGTTTAATCAAGAAGTGAGGGTGGTAAAATGGCCGCTGGAAAACTCAGCCTTTCTTGGCAAGAGCCCTCACTTTATTAATCACATCCCTTGGTCTTTCCTTCTGCTTTTTTTGTTACAACTTTGATTTTTTTCCCTTTTAAAATGGGAGAGGGAAGCAAGCCTGCCACAGAGTAACCCAAGGCATTGGGAAAAGCTGCTCCATCAGTCAAGAGATTTGCCATTTCCAGGCATGTTTATCTAGTCCTTTTTTTAGGGGGAAAAAAAAAAAAAAGTAATTCCTCCTCTCTCCTGGTCTGCAGGAAGACCRCCAGGCAGTGAATGTATGGTCCCACTGCAAACATCCTTTATCATCTGCTCGGGGGCTTGTGGTGGGAAGTGGCTGAAAATGTGCTGGACTTGTGCACCATTCAGCATTTTTGTTCAAGCCAGAAGTAACACTAAAAGAAGGAAGGGACACACTTTCAAGTTGTAGTCTGCTCCACAGTGCACAGAAAAGGGATGTGTCAGGATTTTCAATCATGTGCTTAAACTTTGAAAGRGATTCCATATGTTGTACCAGCGGTGTTAACAAAATATTGATATGTGTGAGTGTCAGCAGTATCAACGCATTATACAATATTTATGCTAGGAATGATGGAATTGACCATTCTGCACAGCATGGATGCTCACATGTTCTGACTTGGGAAAATAATATTGTTCAATGCTACCAAGAATGGTATCAAACTGAAAGTGATGTGAAAAAGACGAAGGGGTAATTTTGAATTTGAGATTATTTATTCTGACCTGGGAAAATAATATTGTTCAGTGCTACCAAGAATGGTATCAAACTGAATGTGATATGAAAAAGATGAAGGCATAATTTTGAGTTTCAGAAGAGATTATTTATTCTGACCTGGGAAAATAATATTGTTCAATGCTACCAAGAATGGTATCAAACTGAAAGTGATGTGAAAAAGATGAAATTTTGAATTTGAGAAGAGATTTTTTATAGACAACATTCTGAATTGGAGGAAGCTTCCTTGAACAACCAGGAAAATGAGCTCAAGGGAATTCAGTTTTCTGACGTGAAAACTTTTATTTTCATTTGATTATTCTCTTTGCATGAGATTCCTTTTCTGCATTAGGGCAACTAACACTGGGRACTCTGGGAAAAGGACCAAAGAAGTGCTGATGAAGAGATTTGACCAGGAAATAAGGAAACCCAGAAAAACTGGGAAGACAGCTGGTGAGGCAGCATTTCAAACGAAGTAGAAGATCACAGATGAGAGGCAAAGGGACTTGAAAAGACAGTGTTAGAGTGGGCAGATGAAATTTCACCAAGGCAGAAATTGCACACACTGAGGATCAAAAATAAGGGACGGCTTTTTCTTGTATCCCCTTGTGAAAAAAAAAAAATCCCAGCAGGATTTTGAGAACAGCCTATGTCTGCTGCAAAACAAAAAGGAAGGAACCTCATGCAGTGTTGATGAAAAGAGAATAGGTGATGCTAGTGGTTAAGTGATGCACTAAAAAGACAGGTTCTGTGTCAGTAAATGATGGTGAGAATGTAAGTGAGATTATATCTGGTTCTTATGGAGACACATCTGGGATGAAACAGAATGGGGAGTGAAAATGTAACCTTGAGACATCAACAATATCTGTGATTTTTTTAAATTTAAATTTTTTCTGAACCAGATTAAGAAAAAAAAAAAAGAAGAAAAACAGCTTTGGGTAAGCATAGTCTGGAGTGATTGTTGTTGACCCAGGCAACATTAAAAAAGGCAAATTTCTGTGTTGCTAAGTCAAAGCAGTCTTTCCCATTACCAGCCAGGGGCAGGAATGCTTATCAGTTATTGCTGAGCAACTGAGTCCTTTAGTCATTCATTCAGAAGCATAAAAGRGAAGCATTGCATCAAATCTCCATTAAAGTTAATGAGAGAAATTGAAGTTTCAAATGCCATCATGGACTCTCTGCATTTACTTCTTGACAATACTGAAACGCTCACACTTGCTCACGTATTTTAGCTCCAGAATTCAAAGGCTTGTTGTGTAAATTTCTAATTTAGCATTTTTTTAAAAAGTTTCACTTCCCTGATTCATTTTAGGTCTCTGGCAGACAGCCTCAGGCTATTTTGGCTGTGGTAAWTTCAGATGGTTCCTCCTGCAGCCTGTTTCCCTGTCTCTCTGTTACAGGTTGTCACTACTGCAGAAGGAAAGTTCTGCCTCTACACGAGTGGTTCTGCACTCTGGTTTAGCTGAAATTGCAGATAAAGGTGAGATTGAACAGATTTACACAACTACAGATGTTCATTTTTCTCTTAGCCCTGCTGTAAAGAGCACAACCTCCAATGGGGTGGGCAGGCAGAGAATTAAAATCAGGTATCATCTTCATTTTCCAGTTATCTCAGCCCACAATAMAGAGGTCAAATAATCACAAAGTGAGATATAACCCACAGTAATCCTGCTCTYGACTCTTTACATCAGATATTTCATGAGCAGACTGTAGAAAGTGACTCGCTGACTGTGTCTGGAGAGTAAGTTAAAATGCATATGTAATATATGTATGAGCATTTAATAATCTGTTTGAAATCAAATATGTAGAATAAATTATTAAAGGCAATGTCTTCATTTTTGTTTTCCTTTGCCCCATAGTTAAACTTCAAAAACTCAGCAGCAKAAGAGTGCACACAGTTTACCTCAAGCATTAGACTTTACTTATTTGCTGAGGAGCTGCAACTCAGTCGTACCCATAACTGAAATTTTGGCTACACAGAGTAAGAATAGATTGCTCATTAGCAATTTCAAGGATTGTTTAATGCATCCAAAACTGAGAATTGCACAATTCGGGTCACCCCCCAAAGAGGGACCGAGTGATTCTGCTTTGAATAATCCCTGTTTGCAGGCCAGCAGAAAAACCCTGAGGTGACAACATAGCGGTTGAAACAAAGAAAAAAAAAAATATTGTTCTTTTTCTCTGTAGCTTCGAAATGATGAGGAGGAGGTAAGAGATACATCAATAGGAGCAAATGCCAAAGCTGACAACTCTTTTGAGAATGCTTTGCTGCCAATGCCAGCCAATGCTACCACAAACTGTAATACAGAAGCAGAAAGTTCCTGATAATTTGTAGAATAATCTTTACACCTTTAAGTGGAACAGGAAATAATACAAAGCAAGGCCTGTGTCAGCTCATTCTCTTGGGASCAGCTCCACTCTGCTCTGAGGAATATTTCTGAGCCATCATTGCTGGCAGCCCTAAGTATGGGCCAAACACAACCTGGARTTTTGTGAAGTTAGAACTTGGTCTGTAGTCATTACAAAGTCAGCCAAATACCCCTAGAGATGGCAGCAAGCCCAGCAAATATATCCACACCATCCTGCAGTCTTGGATACACAGATGTGTGTGTCATTTTAATGGAAGGCATGGATCAAAACCAATCCAGTTCAACTGATACACAAAACTACGTTCAGGTCTGGTTTCAGTCAACTGAAACCACATTCAAGCAAGAATAAAATTAATCCCTCGATAATTCTCCTCTGTTCCTTTTCTCTACCTGGAAATAGTTGCCAACACCAAAGCATTTACCAGTAATGTCACAGTATCTCTCACCTCCACACTTACCATGATTGCAGAGTGATTAATTACGAATTTGACTGGACTCCAGCATATCATGTTTTGGCTCTGCAGATATCAGTCCCACATATGTGTGGTTATCGAGTCACATTTGGATCAAATAGAAGGTTCTGAATTTCAAAGACTTTCTGAATTTCAATTTCCCCTCCTTTGTGTCTGAACCCTGCCCTGCATGGGCAGATGAAAGTGTTTGTCCTCTATTGTCACCAGGGCTTAGCCAAGCTAAGCTGTCATCCTGAAAGGAGCTTCTTCTCTGAGCATACAAGTGATAACTACTTATCAAAAGGACAGAAGCATTTTCAGTGAGGTGGAATAGAGAACGATCAAGAGCAAGAGAAGTCAAAATTTGTGAAGCAGGAAATCATTGGTAAGTAGGAGAAGAGGGAAAAAAGAAGAATGAAATCATGGTGGAAGAAGAGTGAAACCCTGTTGAGAGGGTRGGATGTAAAGGCAACCTTCTTCCTCATGCCAGCATTTCCTCTCATGACTRTTGTGACATTTGTGACCAACATCAGATATGTACCCACAAAGGTTAGAGGAAAAAATTACATCTTTTACTCTGTGTATCAACAAGAACTTCCATTAAAAGATCATCTCAAGTAGCTTATGACTGGTTTTTCCTTCCTGTCACCTCTGTCCCTCAAAAACCCAGTCATGGTGCTGTCTTCCTAGATGTTCCAAACAAACCCTTGGTTTTGCTTTTACCTAGACTGAGCTTGTTTAAAGGACAGYTTCAGGGTAAACTGCAGTTCAAATATACCCTGTTCATGGGTATGATGTGCCTTTAAAGGAGGTGTTGGAGTATTTTTGAAGCATTCAGCATGCCAGGGTATCTGAAATGGTGCCTTTAAAGGAGGAGTTGGAGTATTTGGAGTATTTTTGAAGCATTCAGCATGCCAGGACATCTGAAATGGTGCCTTTAAAGGAGGAGTTGGAGTATTTGGAGTATTTTTGAAGGATTCAGCATTCCAGGGCATCTGAAATGGTGCCTTTAAAAGAGGAGGTGGGGTATTTTTGAAGCATTCAGCATTCCAGGGCATCTGAAATGGTGTCTTTAAAGGAGGAGTTGGAGTATTTGGAGTATTTTTGAAGGATTCAGCATGCCAGGGCATCTGAAATGGTGCCTTTAGAGGAGGAGTTGGAGTATTTGGAGTATTTTTGAAGCATTCAGCATGCCAGGGCATCTGAAATGGTGCCTTTAAAGGAGGAGTTGGAGTATTTGGAGTATTTTTGAAGCATTCAGCATGCCAGGGCATCTGAAACACCACAGGGACCTCTTCCACACAGGGCAGATCACAGAGAACTTCTAACACTGTAGTGTAGATGGAAAACACTCCTGCCAGCAGCCAGAATCAGCCAAAGGAACTTTCTGGCAACTTTCAGCAAAATAGTGGGGAGAGCATCAGTGCCAAGGGAGTCTGAACCAATTGCACATGGAAAATTTTCTGGGCTCTCTCTTACGAATGACACCATACTGTTCCCTTGACCCACAACTTATCCCAAACTCCTTTATCTGAGAGGTGCACATACATCAAATTTTGGGCATAGGTTTGTTAGGTTTGTTTTTTTGGGGTTTTTTTCCAGCATATTTTCCTTGCCGATGTTTCCAGGCATTGGATGCTTCATGGTGTATTTGTGGTGTGTTCAAGGTGTGTCCATAGTGTGTTTATGGTGTATTTATGGTGTGTTCATGGTGTATTTATGGTGTGTTCATGGTG
>NW_026624151.1:44979-55827 GCF_030028575.1 Malurus melanocephalus
AAGAGGGGCTGTGGCCACCACTCATCCACCTGGCTCACAGCTCTCCTGCTGGCACTAAACTGCAGTAAATRAGCCCTCCTGAATCAGTCTACACTCACTTGGGCACAGAGCCATGATTCTGCAACTCTCCAGCYTTCCAAATGGAGCTGGCATGTGTCTGGCCAGCGAGGAGCACAGAGGAGTCTGTCCATGCTGAATTATTCCTGAAAAGTGTGGTTTTTTCCTTGGGCACATATGAACAGGAAAGCAGAGGAAAGAGCAATTCTTCCCAGTGTTTTGCAGTGTTCTATCCCCAGACACAACAGCAAATAAATGTGATGGCACGCATGTGGGAAAAAAATTTAAACAGAGGTAGACCCCATTCTGTGCACTTGTGCACACTAAATATGAAATTTATTCTCTGCCTTCCAAGTTACTTCATCTTTGGTTGCAGAACAAGAATTAAATTYGTTAAGTGCCCAAGGATGGGAATTTGAGGAGCAGTGAGGTCAGGAGGGAGGGTTTGTGCAGATTGCCAGCTGCTCTGAGTGACAGATTTCGAGGCCAGAGTGTGCCACTGCCACCATCTGATCCCATGTCCTTTTGGAGCCAGGCCTAGCACAAACCTGGATCCATTTCTGCTTCAAGCAGCAYATGCCTCAGTCCTGCCTGATGCCTTCAGACGTCTAAATGCCAAAATATCAGCTGTCACTCCTGCTTTCACCTGTCATGGCCACTTTTTCCTTGCAAGTATAAACTGGCACTCTGAGGTCTCTGCTCCCATTCCTAGCTTTCCAAAACTCAAACCTAAAACCTTCAGAAAGACTGAAAGATTCTCCATCACCATTACTACCCCTCTGAAATCCCTCTTTAGCACCTTGGAAAACTAAATGGCTTTGATTTCTGTTCCTTGTCTTCTCAAAAAAGGACAGGGCCATCTGGCCTGTGACATCCCAAACTCCCTCTTCATTCTTTCCCCACTTTTAGGAGTGAAAATTTCCCACTTTCATGGGAATGAGAGCCATTTCCATCTTCACAGAGTGCAGCTGCCTTTTTTTTTTTTTTCTCTCTAGAGCCATTGGCCAATTATCAAATTATGAATCCGCTGGTAAAATCTTTAAAAGGCTCAAATGAGACTCAAAACCCACCCCGTGCCAAGTTGCTGGGCTGTAGAGGAAATATAAAGAGTGCTTTGTAGTTTTTTGGGATACAGCTCAGAGAGAATATAAAAAAAAAAGGAGATAATTACAGCAATAGATTTAAGGGGGAAAGTATGTACTGTATGGCAAAAAAAAGTGAGGAATGGAAGGAAATTTTGGTTAAGGTTAGCAAATTATAGAGAATGACTTTTTTTTTTTTGCCTCAAATTACAGGAATCCCTGGAATTAATCGTAGATCTAGAAGAACTTAGAATATTTTACTTCCCTTCATCTCTGACAGATTTCTACCATGCAAACTGAGCAGTCAGAAAGTCAGAGATAAAACTTGTCTTGGTCACTCTACAAAATAAAACATTTTCAAGATCTAATGGTAAAAATCAACCCCTTCTTCTAATGTGGACAAAAAGTACAATTCGGAACATGTGATTTCCATCCATATCCAGAGCACCAAAACAGCTGAGGAAAAACATCACAGCACTGTGGAAAGTTCAAGGAACCTGTAATTTTCTATTAATAAAATAAAATTAATTCAAAATAAAGTGCTGTTCTGAGGAAACTGTGCAAATCTTTAAAGTGTCATTGCCCACCTGCAGTCATTCATGTGAAATCTGATCAGATAATGGAGATTTTGTCACTGGAATTCAGGTCAAACACTTCTCTGCAGTCACAGAGCACTTCAGGATCCTTTCAAGGCACAGACTTTGATTTCCTCACATCTGGGAGGGTATTTTAGCTTTTCAGGGAAGCACCAAAAATGCCCCTTCTCAAAAGAAAATCTGCCTGCAGCTCAGCCTAGAAGACACTGGAACAGTTTGTTCCCTGGTGCTTTGTTTAAATGAGGCAATCCACGAGCCATTTGAAGCACGTAGCAGAGACCAGCACTTGATCCCAATAATTCTGGCAACAACCCCTCTGTTTCCAGTCTCCTGGTCAAGGTCAAAAGAATGGAGCAGATAATTGAGTGCACACCCAGATATCTGACCTCTGCCAATAGCCCAGACTGTGCACAATTGATTTCAGAAGGGAAGCAGCATCCAGATTTTCCTGGTAGCAYTGCTGAGAGAACTGATGGCTGCCTTTGGGAGGCAAGGGGCCAATCTGATAAATTTGTAGGTGGTTCAAGCTCCTTTGGCAGAAGTAGCTCCACTCTTTTGGGAGACACTATTTTTGGGATCTAGCACCTCAGATAAAGCCAAAAGGATCTTAACAGTTATTTACTTCTTTCTGCCTCCAGGCACCCGTGATGCCTTCAGATGAAGYTCTGGAGGGCTCAGTCTTCCTTCCACTTGACACATCGGTGCATTCAGGATTTTGTTTTTCAAATGGGTGCAATCAGGGCAGCTCTCTGAGCACCACCCCCATGAGTGAAGACTATTATTAACAGGCAGCACAGACAAACTTTGGCAAGACAGAGGCRATGCCTGCCCAGAAAGGGTAATGTTTACAGAGAGAGGAGCTGGAAAAGCAGCAACACCTCAGCTCGGGGTATCTGTCTCACATCTGCTGATAGACCCTGCAGGCTTAGGTTGTGTCTGGAAACATCATTGCTGCAAGAAATGAGTTTTCTCATTTCTCATTTCTCTTTCCAGCACTAAATGAGAAGGTTGAATCTCTTCCCACACCRAGGAGAGGGAGCCTTTTGTGTGTGTCTGTGTTGACACAAGACTATAGGGTTAAAATGCTCCCCTTTCTGAAGGAGACAGCAGGAGCTGCACTCAAGCAGGAGTCCTCTAGAGATGCTGCTCTAGAGATAACACCAGCAGGAGGAACATCCCCTCTTTCCCCCTAGCACCCTTTTAGACAAGTTTCAATGCTAATCTCAAGAACCATTAGCACCAATTTTGCAGAACATCCCCTCTTTCCCCCCAGTACCCTTTTAGACAATTTCAATGCTAATCTCAAGAACCATTAGCACCAATTTTGCAGAACATCCCCTCTTTACCCCAGTACCCTTTTAGACAAGTTTCAATGTTAATCTCAAGAACCATTAGCACCAATTTCGCAGAACATCCCCTCTTTCCCCCCAGTACCCTTTTAGACAATTTCAATGCTAATCTCAAGAACCATCAGCACCAATTTTGCAGACTCCCCAACAGGAGGATGCTTTACCTCAGGTTTCCAGTCCAAAATCAATGCAGATGGTCCAGTTGATGGAGAAAGGGTTGAATCTCCTGAATCTGCTCTTGGTGGAGTTTCCACCAAACTTGGTGGAGTTTCCACCAAGAGAACTAATTCAAGAAAAGAGCCCACTTGAAAGCAAAGCTGCCTTGAGAGCTCACCAGTCAAGGTTAAGATGTTTGACCCTTGCAGATTTGATATGCACGTGTCAGAACAGTAATTAATGGTGATTTTTTTTTATCTGCTGCAAGCCTAGTGATAGATCACATCATGTGACTCTCATATGGAATTCTGTCTAGGAGGCACTTCTTACCCAATGTACCTTTGATTTCACTTCTTGATAAGTCATCAGCTTTTGTAGGAAGGATTTTTACTCTTCTAATATTGCCCCGATGCCTTTTTAGTCTCTGTCCTTTCAAAACTTACGGTCACTGGTGGTGATCTTCTCATCACCGTATCCTGTGGGAAACTGGATATCACAGAGGAGCCAGCAATGGCTCTTTTTACCCTTAGAAAGTGACATCATGCAGACTTACTGGAACTCTTATTTTCTGTTTTTTCACCTCTCTCTGTTTTTTTTATGTTCCATTTTAAAATCAAGAAACCGAGCCACAATTTTTTTTTAATAATGAGAATCTGGATGAGGTTCAATCTAAATTTTGAGAATATATCCCAATTAAAGACTTTAATAGATTCTTGGCTTTCTGCACATCTCATTGCCATGTGCATTCAATAATCCCAAASCCCCATTTTCCCTGGGAGTGAGTAGACTGCAGTGTGGATGATATCATTCTCCAGAATGCTCCTGAACTGCCATTTTCTGACCATTTTGTGCAACTTTTTTTTTTTTTCAGGGAGGATTTCTTTCTTTCTTTCAAAGCTGGCTGCAGATCTGCTGTAATAAGATYGTAATATCTTTAGATAATTGTGTCATGTGGATGTGACTGGAATTCTCTGTGCCAACTTGTGTTTAAAGAAACCATTAAGAACCTGGAAAAATTCCCACTGCAAGAGAAATTAAATGAGTGGTACAATTCACTTTGAGAGGCACAGAAAAGGGACATCATAGAAACAATTAAATGTATGAAGAAGGTAGATGAGGGGAAACTTCCACAAAAAATGGATAAACATTTAGTTAGAGCAGAAAAATAATCAAAATCTCTTGAATGAAGCATGTTTCACACCGTTTTTTTCCTAAAAACATGAAAAAGAGTCTGTGAGGGTGGGTGACAAAAAGCTACCACGTGTCCTCTCTGCAACATAGCAGAGACCATAAAGATTTGCTATTTGAGCTTTTTTTTATTAACTAAATAAACTGAGGTTTTCCTTCTCAGGCATCTYCTCCATCCAATAAATTACTCTACATTTTTTCCCCGAATCCTCTTCAATCTCTTTCCACCCTTTAAATAAATATACACAGCAGAAGACCATACTGTGATGTCAGTTTGCAGCTATCAACTTCCTCCCCTCTGCTTTCCACTTTCCTTTTTTTTTCTGCACCAAAATTTGCGCTTTTCCTTCACAATATTACATAAACTGTCCATTGCCTGTGCAGTGACTTATCCAAAATCTTGTCAGTGCCAGAACTTTCCAAAAAACTTCTAGACACATCCTGCTGTGTGTGGCTGAACCAAAAAAAAACATGACTTCCTTGCACATTTGCAGGTTACCCAGCAATTTTGGGAGCTGCATTTGGGTGTGGATTAAKTAGTGGTAATTAATTAATTAATTAGGAAACAGCCTCTGCAGAGTGATATTGGGATTGTCCTCACTGGATGGCATCTTTGACATTGCCAGCTTTGGGATCAGTCACTGCTCAATTCAGAATATGCTCTAATTTTCTCAAACTGTGGCAATAAATTAAGCACTCTCAAAAAAGTCATCACAACTATATTGTGTTATTGTCATCAGTCAAATCTTTAACCTGACCCAATAATTCAGTCGTTTTTGTTAGACAAAACTATTTTGGAAAAGTCAGATAGCATTTTTATTTCGCAAAAAAATTGCCAAGTGACAAAAGAAAAGCTAAAAATCTGTAAAATACCATAGCACAGAAAAATTCAGCTTGAAAGCCGGGAATACACCATATTTGTGCTGCTGCCCAGCTATTTTGCCCCAGAAAATGTAATTTGTTTCCTGCCACAGTAAGATGGATCCATCTCTAGAAAATCAAAACTGAATTCCACAGTTCCTATGGGGAAACTGTTCCAGCACATCCTTAAAATTCATGTAACTAGAACCTATTGGGTTTTTTTTTTCCTATCCACCACAGACAGTGTTTTATTTTATATAAATTATCTATATAATTATTTATATAATTATCTATTCTCTCCCTCCTCATCAATCCTAGGCTTGTGGCCACTCTTGCTGCCCTCATCTCGTCTCTCTGCAGTGAACATTTCTACTCCCAAAAATCTCCTGTAGCCCCCGTGCAATTTCCCAACAAACATTTCAGGGGCTAAAATGAAAGCTTGCATTCCCCCAAGTGTTTGTTCAKAAATGTCACTTATTGGCCTAGGTTTGGAGAACACAGCAAGATCTATAATTAAAATATGAGTTTATTAAAATAAAACCCTGAAAGTTTCTGATTCATGAACATGCAAGGGCATGAGATAAGACCATGCATCTCAGAGCATTGAAGCTCCACATGGGGAAGAGGAGGAARCTCTGGGGGAAATCACATCCATGTAAAATCTTGGAGGATTTGAAGTGCAATAACCTGTGCTGGTATCAGCTCTTAAACAGCACCTGTCACCGAGTTCATGTGCTTGAAAACAAAGAGATRAAGAGCGTGGGCACCATATATCCTGCTTGTCTCACATTTGGAGGGAAGAATCACATGTGGTTTCAAAGCACTTCACTAACTTTTGCTCTTTCTGCCAGCAATTCCAAGGACTCCACACCAACATGGAGCTTTTGGACTTTGGGGGCTGTCCTGGCAGCCAGAAATTAAAATAGAGCGTGTTTGTTCCTTGGCTTTGCACCTATTTTTGAGACCAGGCATCAGCTCATTACAGCAACTAATGGTGAGATGAACGCTGTCCGGGCTGGGAAATTTCTGATTTATTATCTTGAGATCATTTCACATGCCTAAGCCTCTTTTTTATAATGATTTCTTAGGTTTTGAGATCAACCTGTGAACACAACTTCAGTAAAGGGGTTTGCTGTCTGTGGTGCAGTGGTGGTGGTCTGCATGGGGCCTGGCTTGCTTCCTGGTTTTTCAGCTGCCAAACTATATTATAACAAGCTAAAAATACATGAAATATTTTCCTTTCCTAATATTACCTTACCACGTAAGCAAKAGCTGGACTTGCCACCGGGATGTTATCTGATAACCCAGGGGAGGGAGGTGGGTGAGGCTGAACAGGGGGTGAGACACTGCAGAGAAGCTGTGACCAGGAGCAGAGACTGTTTTGTTTCTATTTAGGTGGGTGATGAAAGCGTTTTTAAATCCCTGCTTTAACCCCTGTCTGACCACACGCCCCGCTGCAAGGGCTCCTCGACACAAACCCCTGAGTTTGTGCAAAATCTCTCCTGTACAATGTTCTGCCATTCAAGGAGAGCTGGGTCATCTGAAGAGGGTACATGGGGAGCCTTACAGAGCTGAGTGGAATGTGCTGTGTCTTATTTCTACCCTCTGCCATCAGAAAAAATGGTTTAGCAGGTGGCCTGGGGTGTTCCATGTGGAAATGGTGTGGAACAGTCAGCAAGAACAGATTGGTGTGCTGGACACACTTCTGATTCTGCCTCAGTGATGGGCAACCCCAACAGCCTCTGGAGGAGAACCCACCACCCCCAGGTGCATTCAAGACCTGGAGAGAAGTTTTGGGGGTGATGTCAAGCTCTAATGTAAGAGGTTGGAGAACCTGCTACACATTTGGTTTTGATTGTTTAACCTTGCTGGTGTCACATTTGAACACCATTTTGAATTGTTTCTTTTCTTGCCTATTTATTGGAATAATAATAAAAAATTTAAAAAAAAAAAAAAAGGTATCAGGCTGCCTTGATATCTCTGTCAGTGATCACAGTGTTTTTAACTCGAAATAGCTGCACGAAAGTGAACGGGAAACACCGATCCCTGCGAAAAGCAAAATAGCAACATGGCCTGAAACCAGAGATGAAAGCCCTACTTAACCAATGAGATATGGAAAGGGCAGAAGCTATGAAAAGACACAGCATGAACAAGTGGATAGCACTTGGCCTATCCAATAATTCCTCCCAGATTCTTAGCAGCAGAAACCGTCTCCAGCAAGGCCACTGGGGTTTGAAATCAGGGAAGACACATTCTTGGCCTCCTGAAGGTTCCAGAGGGCACCCCCCATTCCCCTTGTGTTTGCATACAAATGGCAAATGCAAACTGTAAATGGAGAGTGATGGTTGAGCATTTCCTCAGTCCTTCTGTGCTCAAGATCAAGMAGTGAAATCAAAGGTACATTGGGTAAGAAGTGCCTCCTGGACAGAATTCCATATGAGAATCACATGATGTGATTTATCACTAGGCTTGCAGCAGATAAAAAAATCACAATTAAATTACTGTTCTGACACGTGCATATCAAATCTGCAAGGGTCAAACATCTTAACCTTGACTGGTGAGCTCTCAAGGCAGCTTTCCTTTCAAGTGGGCTCTTTTCACATTTAACTCATGCCCTGTACTTGGGCTGGTTTGGCTGATCCTACAACCCTTCCTGCTCCTCTTTCTATCTCTATGGGTTCCAAGGGACTCACATGGGGGCATTGCCTGTCCTCTGTTTCCATCCCCCTCTCTGCTCTGTGTCCTCTCCCTTCAATCAGGAGATCAACAATCCCGTGACATCCCCGTTCCAATCGTTGCACACAGCAAAATGCGTCACTGCTCTCACCCCCTCTCTTCTCCTGCTCCTTGCCCAGCACTTCCCATCCCTCTGTGCTCTCACCCCTCTCTTCTCCTGCCCCTTTCCCACTCTTCCCATCCCTTTGTGCTCTCACCCCTCTCTTCTCCTGCCCCTTTCCCACTCTTCCCATCCCTTTGTGCTCTCACCCCTCTCTTCTCCTGCCCCTTTCCCACTCTTTCCATCCCTTTGTGCTCTCACCTTGCTGTTTTTGCATGCTGGTGAAATCCTCGAAGGTCAGAGTGCGCACCGGGGGCCTCCAGAAGGCRTAGGTCTCCATGATGGCCTCCAGCCCTGTCCTGTGCAAAGGAAAAAAAAAAAAAAAAAAGGAATTAATAACACCATCAGTAACTGGTACTGAGGAAAGAAGGCTTTGATTTTGCTTGGCAGGCTGCCAGTGGCCACTGAAAGGTCACTTTGGCATTTTTGAATTCTCCTTTCTGCACTGGTGCTGACCGCCAGAGTAAAACGCATTTCCCCAAACCCAGGATTTCAAAAGCTCAAAATTTCAAAATTTCTCAGTGCTTTTTTTCCTTTCTAGTGAGAATTTCAAGCCTTCTGTCTGCTTTGCAGGGGACACATGACACTGAGTGGCCCTCCATGCTGTGTGGATGCAAACAAAGGAGATCTGGGGTTCAGCCTGTAGAATCAGAGGGATTTTGTGAACTGCCTTTCCCTGCCACTTCACAGTTCTGGACATTGTTCTGAAGTGCTACGAGAAGCCATCAAAAAGGGAATCTTCTTGGGTTTGGACTTCAGAAATGCGTAAGATGCTGTTCCTAAAGGATCAGCGGTGTATCTGTTTTGGGTCCCTACCTCACCACAGACATATCAAAGAGAAAAAGCCAAAAATTAAGTAAGAATTTTTCTTCTTGAAAGGCCTGGGGTCTCAGATTTGTTCTTTTWGTCACCACAAAATGCTAGAATCCCTTAGCTCCATGGGATCAGTGAGGATAAAAGATGCCTTATCAAACCCAYTGGAGTTTCTTCCCAGGAAAAGCTCTGCTCAGTGGAAGCTGCACACCACTCTGTTCCCCATTTTTCTCCTTCCCTGCCTCATTTCCCACAGCAGGTTATATCCCCTGCACWGCCTGAATACCAGTAGGAATTCTCCCTCAAACGTGGGAACATATCCCCTTTCAATGCAAAAGGCACCACAGTCCCAGAGCCTCTCCTCAGATGTTGAGCTGACACCAGAGCTGCCTTTTGCTGSTGAAAATGTCTTTCTGCACGTGCCTCATTCACTCAGTTAACTTTCCAAAGTCTCCCCGGAAGCTCAGATGCTTTAAATACATCRGAGTTGGCAACCAAAGTCTGTATTTTAAGAGGAGGTTTAGAAGAGAGGTTGYTGCATGGTGTTTATTAGCTGCTAAGCTGTTAGGAGCAGAAACAGAAGACATCTCTGCATAGCAGGCTCACACCAGTGCTGAGCACGTTACAACAAAACTATTTGGTTAATAGAGTGGCCTCTGCCAGCTCGTGGAGCTCAGGGACAACAAGGCAGGGCAGAATTTGAACCCTGGGCTCTAATTTGAACCCTTAGCTCTGCTAAGCTGGGCTCTGTGTGCAACCCCCAGGCTTCTCTCTGCTCTGTGTGTGGGAAGAAAATGGTACCTTTTTTTGCAGTCTCAGAAAAGGATCCCCAGCCCAAAAATTATCTCCCAGATAAGGATCTGGGAGATAGTTACCCAGATATTATCCAGAAAAGGATCCCCAGCCCAAACACTGCTGGTGATGTGTGTCCAGGAGGCACAAAATGCCCTGAGTGAGCTGCAGTGCAGCCAGATCTGTTGTTGAAAGGAGCTGATAGATCAGAAATGCAGACTGAAAGTTCCAGCTGTGCTRATCCAGCTGYTCTGTGCTGTGTGGGGAAGCAGGGAGGMCAATTCAGTGAAAGCAGAGGACACAGTGTGGCTCAGTTATTCAATCCCCATGTACATAATCCCCCTCTGCAGCAGCATTGAACTTCTACCTCTGCTCTCACAATCCCTTCCAGTAAAACCCAGTTCCTAATGGGAGGAGGCTCATGGAGCCACTAAAGGCACATTGAAGCTGTTATCCCTGTCTCCCCCAGAAGCTTACTGCATTATCAGCTCAGCAATTAACTCATAATTCAAAATTTCTAGCTCTCCATCACCACCTTCCCCTGTATCAATGCTATTCTCACAGGTACCGTATAATTTGTGCTTTTAAATGTAAAAGGAAAAAAAGAGAATAGCCAGGACATAATAAAAAGAGGAAATAAAACAGTAAATCAGGAATAATAAACTGCTTTCAAGGGTGCTTTCAAAGGTTGGACTTGACTGTGTAGATGGAGGATAAATGGCAGCATTGAGAGTGTCAGAGCATTGTTGAAGCTGCTCTGTTCCTGCCCTGTGTGTCAGGGAAAGGAAAAATGCCAACATCAACAAGGATCCACCTCCTCTTGCCCTAAGGAACAGTTCTACAAAAAAAAAACAAAACAAAACAAAACAAAAAAAAAAAAAAAAACAAAACCCTTGCAGTGAAAACAGCTCCTGTCACCCTTCCCTTTCCCTGCTATGACTGCTGCCAGCACCAGTGACAGCAACAGCAGTTTGGTGTCACAGGTACCTGAAAAATGGATGTCAAACTCCCCAGCTGGCTCTTCCTGCCCCAAATGTGAATCCTTTACTCCCCAGAATTATGCATATGTTGAACATGTGTATAAAACATCCTCTCTGAGCATGTGGGTGACAGAACTC
>NW_026624151.1:56122-60434 GCF_030028575.1 Malurus melanocephalus
TTGCAGAATAAAAACAAGCAGTCCTGCTAACAAAACAGCTCTTGGTGAAAAGGCACAACCCCTTTGTGTGACCAATTTTACAGCCCTAACCCCAGCCTTATTCCTGTCTGTGGTGTATTCCTATTTTTGAAAGAAAATGTTGAGGTAATGGAGTGGGAATTGAGAAATTTAATTCCTGTCAACTGTAATAAATGTCTCTCCCACAGCAGTTCGTGACATTGGTGTCCTCTCCCAGTCTGCAGATATACTGGAGTGATATTTTGTGTGTGTTCCACCCCCTAACAAGAAAAATAATCCCTACCTGGCCAATGAAGAGACATTTTGGGACAATAATATATGCCAACCAAAAAAAAAAAAAAATTAGTTTTCAATGTTCTTGAAATTTCAGGAGTTTTGGAGGGCCTTTGCTGAGGGTTGCTGATACCAAGGTGTGCTGAACATTACCCATGTGCTGTCTGCTTTCTCTTCCAAAGAACTGCATTGAAAAATTAACTTCAAACTATTTATCAGGCCATAAACCCTTCCCTCTCACACCATCTTTATGAAGGAAGTAAAAAAAAAAATAATGTCAGAAGAGGTCTCCCTGCCAGCGTTTTTTTTAATAAGGTCAGTCCTTTAAGAGGTATCCAAAATTTGCTCTCTCTTTTTCATTCATTCTTTTATTTTTAGTGCTATAAAGTTTTAATAATAGGCAATAAATGAAACAGTTCCATTGTCTGAAAAATGAAACGAGCTATCTGTGCACCTCCATAATCCATCCCATATGGCTGATCCTGCCTTTCCCACTGCRTGTAGGATTCAGGACATCATTTCATTGTTTGCTGGGGAAGCCAAACTTTTATCTCGAGAAAAACTAAAAGAGCATTTTCAACACAAAAAACTTTTATTCACTTCAGCTGCCCACATCTGAAAGGAAAGGGCTGTTGTTTGCCTTCAGTTTAGGTTTTTTTGTTTGTTTTTTTTTTTATTTCCATCACCCTGTTGAGTTTCCTGATTGTTGTCCCTTCTCGTTTCCTCCTGGATAAGGAGGAATGAACTTTACCTTTTCAGATGAGCTTTACCTGGTCTCCAAAAAYAGTTTCTGTGGCATTAAACCTGCACATTCACTACCCAAACATTTGGCTAGCTGAGCTCCACACGTCAAAAACTCTGGTTTCTCAAACTTGTGAAGTTCAGGAAAGGAAGTGAGGAATAATCTGCCTCATTCACACATTATSTGGGTATCCTTTCACCACCAGGAAACTTCTTTTTCAACGTCAGGAATTTCTCCTGTTGCATTTTTTACAGATGTTTTATGTGCAAAAAGTGAAGGAGGTGCAAAAATTGGGTCAGGGAATCTCTAAAATAAGCATGAACTAAGACTTGGCCTTTGAACACAGGCTGCTCCCTACCCCAGCAAGCTGAACACCATTATTTAACATGGTTTGAGCCCACAAAGACTGCAAAACATCATCCAACTGCTGAGCTGTTCCCATCATTCCCTCTGAAACACCTCCCTGCTCCTTCTCCCTGCTCAAAGACTGCAGAACTGAGCTATGAAGAGAGGCACTGGTGAAAATAATTGAAAGAGATCCAAGAAAGGATCTGGGAAAAGATTGCTCCCCCATATGTGATGGGGTGTCCCCAAAACTGCAGGATTTTGGCAGTCTCTTGCACCAATGGAGGGAGAGCACAGTCACAAGGAAGGCTGCAAGCTGATGGAAGTGAAAGTTTGAAAATTGAAATTAGTTTTAAAAGCAACAGTCAACTCCATCATTTCTGCAGCAGGCAGCGAGAGTGAAAGAATAACAATAAGTAAGTGGAGGAAAAACATCCATCTCATTCAATGGGAGAGCCTCAACACAAAGGAGAAAGGAAATGTCCTGGAATAAAAKTGGCTTAAGAGTTCCTTTTCTTCCACCATGTTCTGCTTTCCCCACRGGAGCTCTTTCCTCCATCATTTTCTGGCAAACTTTAACCATAGCTTTGACTCTCTATCCAATGTCCTGGAACTCAGAATTCTGTATCTCCTGCTGCTGGCACATCTTTTTTTTTTCTTTCTTTCTTTTAAGACCTTCTACATAAAACCTCTTGAAYATATCCCACTCACTTTCCTGATTCACAAATGGCCCCCTCTTCAAATTCCCCTATTTCTTTTGCAAAAAAAAAAGATCTATATTTCCAGTGGGACCTTCCACTGATGCTCCACAGTTGACTGAAGCCGTGGGAAGCTGCAGAGCATCACAATTTTTTTTTTTTTTTTACCAGTAATCCTAACGAGATTACAAATTCACAAGGGAAAGAAGAGCCATCCAGCACAGTTACAAAATGTCCCATGTGGAGAGCCCTTTCCTTGGACCTTAATTCTCTTCTCCCTCCACATCCGTGGATGTGTCCCCTGGGAAGGAGGAGCTGAGCTTTGGTGTCCTCCCCGAGCTGACAATTTGCAATTTCTGCTCTCAGGCAGACCCCTGGCTGCTCGATGTGCTCACAAATACCTCTGCCTGCCTTTTTCTTCCTAAAAAGCCTCAGGCTGCTCCCTTTGATGTGTAATACCTTAAAGATTTTAATTCCTCTTTACATCAGCAGAGAGCTTTACTGAGCCCTCCCCACAGCTGTGGCCCCGTGTAGCAATTTCCTGCCCTTTCTTAAATCAATGAGCTACAAAGATCAGTAATTCCCAACCTTTTCAGGAAACTGTCCAAATTTCACCGAGCTGGGAGCTTATTAATGCCTTCCACATTAATATAAAGCCCACCATGTACCTGGAACTGCATCAATCCCCATCCCAAACCCAGCCCCCAGTGCACACAAGAAAAATCCCATACCCAGGACACAAAATGTTTTCTCCACACAGGAAAAGAGAGCAGAAWAAAAGTCACATTTGCCTCAAATAGAATTGATGCTCACAGTAGGGATTAAATAAAAGTGGCAACATCTTTATGCATGGCCTCAATAAGATGAGAGCTGAGCTGGGAAGTCTCCAGGTGAATTAATAGGAAGTCTCTAGGTGAGTTAAATGTGTTTTTTTGGGATCGTGGCATTAAAATGAGAGGTGGAAAACACACCCAACCTCCTTCTGAAGGACACAGCAGTCCTGGTAAACACTCCCAACAGGAGCATGCAGGTTAAAGCTGAATTACAGCACCCATGGGGACAGCAAATGAGGCCAATGTGACTTTTTGACTCTGATCTGCACAATCAGAGTTTTGCTTTAAAACTCTGAGCTTCTTGTAATGTGGTCATTTGTGTCTAATTGTATAATTAAGGTTTAAAGCCTTTGTCACACTGATTTAAAAGATAACCACATCATTTAGATCTGAAATAATTTGGATCTGCTGTGCATTCTGGTGCTGGGTTCATGAATGGCAGAAAATGTTGAAACATTTTTTTATTTTATTACTCTTTTTTGTCGACTCCATAATGTCTTTTACTAATACAATGGATGGGGTGATAAAAGCTTTGTTTAACTACTATGCTGTTAAAATATAATTTCTTCTAAATAATATTTAAGGTGTTCTACTTAATTCTTCCATAAAATTCATTACAAAATCAAACAGCACAGTCAAACTGAAACAATGGGACATTGCTGGAGAAAAACTGAAATTATTTGAAACTAAAACATTTTTGCACTTCTATCTGCCAATCTATGGGCAAGTAATTTTTTCTTCTAACATGAAGCAAGCATTTGTACTCCATATGTTGTCATTTCCAGTGAAAATTAAAATTAAAAAGCGCCCTTCATCCATTCCTACATATAATAAAGGAGAATTATTTTGCACAGTGTTAGTCTGTGATCTATCTGTTTTACAGTCTGCAATCCCCCATTTTTCCATCTTTGTTCTTCATTTTAATTTAAAAAAATGTTATTTTTCTCAACCTCTGATGCACGCCCCATACCCTCACCAGGGAAAGGAGGGAAGAGGAAAATTCTGTTACCTGTTTCTCCCAGAATCTCTGAAMCCTTTAGCAAAGGGGTTTCTGTCGATTTTTAATCTGGTGATCTAAAAGGGAGAAAAAAAGAGAATTAGTTTATGTCTTCAATTCTTTTTCTTCCAACAAATGAAAATTATGGGTGATTACCATTCTTGCCCAAGCTGTAAATTATCAGTGGCTGTGTGATTTGGGAAACACTGCTCAAGTTTGGCTGTAATTTGGGTTCTCTCAGCCCTCAACACTCCAAATACCAGCAGCTGGATGCAACTCATGGACCTTCAATGTTAAAGAGAAAAGGCCAAGCAAAGCTACAGTCCCCAAAGATGTCAGATTTTTTTTTTTTGTGGGTTTTTTTTTTATTGTTGTTGTTTTTTGTTGGTTTTTTTTATTTTTTGTT
>NW_026624151.1:60611-64909 GCF_030028575.1 Malurus melanocephalus
TGTTAAATATGGAATATAACACCAGGATTTTGACCTTGCAGCCTGTGATATTATACTCCCTGTTGGTTATTCCCTCTGCCAGGTTCACCTTATCCTAGAGGTTCAATCTTTGGAATTAAAGGAGAGTGAAATCTCCCTTTCCTCCCAAATTTGAGGTGGTTTTGCTGAAACTGCTCAGAAGGGACTGGTTTAACACAGTCTGATCTGAAGGGGATTTGCAGGTGTTTTGCTTCTGTCAGAACCGTGCCCTTCCTCTGGATATTAACCTCAGATCTGGAATGCAGCTCCTATTTTTGCAGAAGCTTAATTTGTGAACTTAATTTCCGCCRGGCTGACTTTGCAGCTGTCCTGGGACTTGTGTGTACAGAGACAGATATGTTGTGTGGAGGATGGAATTACAGCAGAGGGAATCCCTGTGGTGGATTTGCTAACATTTTACAATTGTTTCCAGAGACTCTTCCCCCAGTAAGGCAAAGCTTTAWAGCCACTGGAGGGCAAGCAGGCAGATTCAGGGGATTTAAATTTGATTTTAATGAAAAGGTTTCTCCAGCCCACCAGAATCTCCTTGCTGGTGTTATAAAAATGGGATTGTGCACCCCAGATTTTTTTGAACAAAATCCCCAAAAGTTTGGAATTCAGAGAGACAGAAATGTCAGTGTTTCTTTACAGTGAAGCAGCTCATGGGGCCAGTCCCATGGTTTGAAAAAAAAACAAAAAGGAAACAAAAAAATAAAATATCCAGAGCAGAGAACCCTTGATGGCCATCCAGATATCAGAACAACAGCAACTTCTGAGAGATCCACCTCACTCTCTGTGTAATTATGTCCTATAAATCTGATCATTAAGGAAGAATGACAGGCTGATTTCCTGTCATTTCTTCTCATTTTCTTATCCTCTTTCCTTCTCTGATCTACAGTTAAAATTTGTGGAGCATCTGCATTTGGGCAAGGGGACAGGAAATTTCCCATACAGCAGTGATAGCAAACCAACCACTGTGTTGTAATGCATTTGATCCATTTTGGAGCCTGACATAAGTCAGTTCAAAGGGACCAGACTGAGAAAAAATATCTTGGAGTTATGGGAAGAAAAAGAAGAAATCATGGGAGCACTGTCTGCTTATGTGATCTCTGATTTTATTGCAAAATAAAAAACTTGGTAAGATTTCACTAAATCGTTAGAATTTACAGTTGTTAGAAATTATTAAATATTGTGATCTGCCTTAAGATGACTTAATATGGGTCTGTCTTTCAGTTCAAAAACACCAAATGAAGTCTAGTTTAAGAAAAGCTTAGATCAGTAACAAAGTTGAGATCTCTGGAGAAAGAATTCCACTTCAATGGGCAACTTTGTTCAGTACCTCACCCCATTCACAGTCAAGAACTCCTTCATAATATGGAGTCTAAAGCTATTTTATTTTTGTTTGAAGCTATAATATGGAGTCTAAAGCTATTTTATTTTTGTTTGAAGCCATAATATGGAGCCTAAAGCTATTTTATTTTTGTTTGAAGCCATTCCTCCTTATCCTGTCACTACATACGCTGATAAAAGTCTCTCCATCTTTCTTCTAGGCTCCCTTTTGGTACTGGAAGGCCTTAATTTTGTCACCCAAAGCCTTCTCTTCTGATCCTTACCAACATTGGGGGCCATTTTGCTTACCCAGTCCCCATCCTGCTGTCAATCCACTCAAATGCTATGAGAAGAGGGACTCATTCATTTGAAAACAGAGGCAAAAATGTTGTTAAGTCCCTCAGCCTTATCACCAATCGTTACCAGTTTTCCAGCATTTTTTATCCAGGGCAGGTACAACTTCTTTAACTTTCCTTTTCTGGTTAATTTACCTTTAGAAGCCCTTCATTTTCCTGGGGATTGCTAACTTCTGGCCTCTATGAAAAATTTCCTTAAGGATCTACCAGCTCTGTTCCATCCCCTGTTCCTGAAGGCAGGATCCCAAGGGATCCAATTCACCATCTCCTTGCAGAACTGGAAGTTTGATTTCCTAAAGTTCAGGGGCTTAACTTGACTCCTCACCTGACTCCTCACCAGACATTCATTCCTGAGAATTTCAGTTTATATGCAATTCATGCATTCAAAGGCTGATTTTGTCAGCAAACTGATGAGACTGGGATGCTTCAAACCTTTTTCCATCACTGCTATGAAAACCCCAAACGTTTTTAGTCTGAGATAACTGATCTGGAGTAGCTGTACTGCCTCAAAATTACAGTGAGGACAGGACAGTGGTTTTGTACCATGAGGCAGCAAGGAAATTTGAACACAATACACCTCTTTATGTTTGATCTCAGTTATTTATTTTACAGTAAAAGCTATGGCCATCTTATCTTCAAGGTGCTTTCCTGGGTAGATACTTCATGTCTATACCTACCCCATAGCAAGGATTTTCTTTTCTAGCCTGTTAAATTGTACATTTTTCCATCCTTTTTAGAGAAGTTAATATCTCAGTCACAAAGGGCACACTAAATTTTTTTATCAACACAAAACATAAAAGGAGGCACACAGCTTCACCTGTTGATTTTGGTAGGCTGTCACCGTGGTGAAAACAGTCTCAGGAAAGTTGAAGGTTTTCACCCCATCTCCTGAAGGAACTGGTTTTGTAGGAGAGAGATCACTGCTGAAATCCTTGCGGATGACGTGCACACGGGGCTGGTACTTGTGCATCGAATGTAAGATTATCTGAAGAGGAGACAAAAGCAAAAAGGACTTTTTCCCCAAAAATATTTTACATAGCATCCAGATACACAGGAAAGCAAGGATGGAATAAGAGCTATTATGGAGAAAATGGAGAAAACGATCCTTTTCTTATGAGCATGTACTAGACAAAGTTTGTGCTGTGTGCAAAGAGAAAGGAGTTTTATAGGGTCAGATAATTTTGAGGAAAAGCATTTTGAAATAGGGGAAAGAGCTCCATAACTCTGGAGAGCAGACACACAACGTGTGACAGGACCCAGGAGCATCCAAACAGCAGCAAAACCTTTTCAAATCTGAGACTCTCACTCTCTGGAATAAGAGCTAATATGGAGAAAATGATCCTACTAGACAAAGTGTGTGTTGTGTGCAAAGATAAAGGAATTTTATAGGGTCAGATTATTTTGAGGAAAAGCATTTTGAAATAGGGAGAGCAGCTATAACCACGTGTGCCCGACAGGACCCAGGAGCATCCAAACAGCAACAAAACCCTTCCAAATCTGAGAGGAGCGAGCTTGGGATAAGCAGGGATGGAATAAGAGCTAATATGGAGAAAATTATCCTACTAGACAAAGTTTGTGCTGTGTGCAAAGGGAAAGGAGTTTTATGGGGTCAGATAACATTTTGAGGAAAAGCATTTTGAAATAGGGAGAGCAACCATAGCCACGTGTCCCCAACAGGACCCAGGAGCATCCAAACAGCAGCAAAACCCTTTCAAATCTGAGAGAAGCAAGCATAGGAAAGCAAGGATGGAATAAGAGCTAATGTGGAGAAAATGATCCTACTAGAAGAAGTTTGTGCTGTGTGCAAAGATAAAGGCGTTTTTTAGGGTCAGATAGCATTTTGAGGGAAAACATTTTGAAATAGGGGAACGAGCTCCATAACTCTGGAGAGCAGCCACACACACGTGTGACAGGACCCAGGAGCATCCAAACAGCAGCAAAACCCTTTCAAATCTGAGAGGAGCAAACACAGGAAAGCAAGGATGGAATAAGAGCTAATATGGAGAAAATTATCCTACTAGACAAAGTTTGTGCTGTGTGCAAAGAGAAACGACTTTTATAGGGTCAGATAACATTTTGAGGGAAAGCATTTTGAAATAGGGAAAAGAGCTCCATAGCTCTGGAGAGCAGCCACACAATGTATGACAGGACACAGGAGCATCCAAACAGCAGCAGAACCTTTTCAAATCTGAGACTCTCACTCTCTGGAATAAGAGCTAATATGGAGAAAATGATCCTACTAGACAAAGTTTGTGCTGTGTGCAAAGATAAAGGCGTTTTTTAGGGTCAGATAGCATTTTGAGGGAAAACATTTTGAAATAGGGGAAAGAGCTCCATAACTCTGGAGAGCAGCCACACAATGTGTGACAGGACCCAGGAGCATCCAAACAGCAGAAAAACCCATTCAAATCTGAGAGGAGCGAGCACAGGAAAGCAAGGATGGAATGAGAGCTAATATGGAGAAAATGAGCATTTTCTTATGAGCACGTGCTAGACAAAGTTTGTGCTGTGTGCAAAGATAAAGGAATTTTATAGGGTCAGATAATTTTGAGGAAAAGCATTTTGAAATAGGGAGAGCAACCATAGCCACGTGTG
>NW_026624151.1:66824-67431 GCF_030028575.1 Malurus melanocephalus
TGTCCTTGATCATCCAGCTCGTTGTTGGTCAGCTTGAGCTTGTCAAAACTGACCACCTGCCTCATCCAGGTGTCTCCAGAAGCCAGGGAGTCGGGGTGGATGTAAACCCTGGGGGGCACGGGGGAGTCAGCATTKCCAGCCACCATCCACTTGGAGCTGTGATAAACGTACCTGGAAAAAGGAAAAGTTGGTGGATAAAACAGGAACATGGCCATGGATCCCATTCCCCTGCCTTGTGCACCCCAAGCTTTCATTTCCAATCGGGGAAAAAGTTCTTTATTACAACTCCCTAGCTTCTAAATGAAAGCCAGATTACCCCTGAGCCACTTGTTCAGAGTTGAGCCCTTATTAAAACCACCTTGCAGTTATTTTGCCTGTAAAACTTTGCCACATGTGCCTTCTCAACTCCTTAACCCTCTCCGAGCCAGAGACAAAGGCTGGAAAATATGGGTAAAAAAAGTCCGCTCTGAAAATATTAATAAATAAAAATATTAATAAATTTCTGGAAATCCTYRTTGTATCTCACACCAGACTTTGCAMAGCACATKTGGCTTCACCCAGAAAGAGCAAAATCCAATGGATACCGTTAAAACAATTGAAAAAAACA
>NW_026624151.1:68172-69729 GCF_030028575.1 Malurus melanocephalus
TTTTTTTTTTTGAGACTATCACATTTCAGTATGGAGTTTGACAGCACTGAGGTAACGTTTAAAGCAAACACATCATCCCGAAAGATCCTCTCACTCTCATTTAAGCAAAATCTTAAATTAAGTTTAATTAAAAAACTCTAATTAAAATAAAAAAAAATCAAATTAATCTGCTTCTTAGGAATGTATTCCATATTCACAGAAACAGTGGCATTGTTGTCATGGTTTCCTTGAAGCCTTGGTAGTATTTTGTACTTTTTAAAACAAGTGTTGCCTTTTCTACACCATGTGATCCAGATCTACCTTAAACATTTTCTCCTGATAGACAAATTATGAAGCTCTACACCAACAAGAAACAATTCCCAGCCTTTTTCTTCTTGTCTGAGCACAAGTTAAGCTCTGCTGAACACAGTCACTGCTCTGGAAGTATTTGTAGCCAGGCAATTATTTCAGAAAAGAACAGATCAGAGCAATTTTAACCTTGAAGCACTTTAGTGTTAGTGTGGCTACTGCATAATTCCTCCTTCTTAAAAATTTTATGGTGGCCAGTAAAGCAATTTCTATTCTGTACCTCCCTCAAAGAGCATGCTGAGGGAATTGCTTGTGCCATATTTGCAACTCATGTGGTATTTTTACACCTTCATAAAATCTGAGGAGCAGARCTGAGTGAGGTGCAGAAGGAATTAAGCAGCAGAGCAGAGCACTGAAAGAAATCCTGCATTGTTCACTGACTTTTAGCTCAAAACTGAGCTCTACCTGAGTGATTTCTCAGCCTTTATCTGAGAAAAACTTGAGCTGAGCTCCTAGAGGATGCTGTTATTCAACTGAATTACTTTTGCATAGAAAATACAGATCTTTGGTCAGAGAAACCCTCAAAGTACTGGATGTTCACAAAAAATTCCATTTCATTTCCCTGATAAATAGACATACCCTTATGAAACGCAGGTATGTGGATGGAAGGAGGATATTAAAGGGCAATTTAAAATCAAAAATAGTGGGAAAGCGTGCAAGAAATGCTGTCCACTATTTCCAGAAGCCATCCCTAGAAATTGTCACTACACTAATGAGAAGCACTGAAATTTCAAAGAGGATTTGGTTTTCCTTCCAACATTTCTGTTTCTCAAAGTGTTACTAGTGAACACAGTGTGGAGGAGGAAGAAAATAGGAAATTGTGTCAACATTTCCAGCCATCCCTCAAACTTTGCAGGGATGTGACCATGAGAATCTCTTTTGTTCTTTCCCAGCAAAGCCACTTGCAGAAGAGGATGGGGAGGAGGAGGAGAAGGTTGATGCTCAGCCTTTGCCCAACCCACAGCACTTTCATTCAGGCCATGCTGAGAAGATAAATTTTGACCCATCAGTAACTGCATCTGCTTTGGAAAAGGATATTTTTCGTGGGGGGTGGGGAGAGCAGCACCCCACAGCTGCCACAGCACTGCCAACCCGAGTTATGAGARACATAAAACTGTCAGAAAAATCCACTGCAGAAACCCTTCAAGGAGAGAGCAATTTGTGCAACTGATGGTGTTGATGCCTGATGATTTTTGCTTTTCCTTTTTA
>NW_026624151.1:72041-73502 GCF_030028575.1 Malurus melanocephalus
TTCTTCCAGAAGCTGGAGAAAGCTTGTCTGGCCCACTGGGTGAGGAGCTCTAAAAAGCAGTTTGGTRGCAGTGGCCTGCCAGTCCCTGCTCTGAGAAAAACCTCTCCATGGGCCCCTCCAGCATCAACAGAGCTTCATTACAAAATCCCTGCTGCTGTCACTAACTGAGGGACACCTGCCCTGCTTTCCACTGGAAAGGAAAATTTTCTTTTACTGCAATTCAAGAGCACATCCCTTCATTTTAAGGCTTGCATTTAATARCTATCACCCTTATACAAGTCTAATCTTATCTAAATTCTCAATTTAAGGGTAAGAAACTGAAGCTTTATTCTATTGGTAAGGTAAACAGCCCCCAGTACATGCTGCAAACAACTCAGACTCATTATTTCAGGGAAGCAAAAGAAACTGCAGACAAAGCAGCACTTCACCTATCAGGAGAGGACAAGGTCACCCATTTCACTCACTGATGGCTTTTTCCAATCTTATTTCCAATCCTGGCCATCAGCATTTCGGTTTGAGCCATCCTGCAGCACAGCTATGATAACACAACTGTGATAAGACAGATAAAATCATTTTCCTCATTGTTGAGGTGAGATCTTGGCTCTGTGACAGGCAGAACCTGTATCTCCAAAACAGCTTCTGAATACAGAACCTGTATCCCCAGAACATCTTCTGAATACAGAACCTGTATCCCCAAAACAGCTTCTGAATACAGAACCTGTATCCCCAAAACATCTTCTGAATACAGAACCTGTATCCCCAAAACATCTTCTGAATACAAAACCTGCATCCCCAGAATTACTTCTGAGTAGTATCACAGTGCAAGATTTCTTTGTAGACTTCATACCAAATACCATCATATTCTCTGAGGAAAGCTGCCTACAACTCATCAATCCACAACTAAAAATATCCCATCAAATAGATATGAACCTGATCTATAAACTCTCCCATCTGTGGATGGTGGTGTGTTGTTTGTTTAGAAGTGTTTTATTTTATAAGCATAATTTTTCCCAGCAGAGGCTTCTGGCAATCGTATTTCAGGAGAACAAAATCGTCTGAAGTAGCAAAAGTTGGACTCAAGATTTGATGTTGAATTATTGTCTTCTGGAAAGCCTTCAGTATGTCAGACTCATAAAACCACCTCCATTAACAGCAGCAGCCATTTCCTTCCAGAGGAGAACTCCAAAAACTCCCTATAGTGGATTTTCCCCAGGAATAAATGATTTTTTTCTTTTTTCACTAAAAGTTATCCTGCAGCTCAGGTGACCATGGAAATTMCACAGGGATTGTAGGGATGTGGGGAAGGATTGCAATTCCTCTGCTGGTGTTGCCAGTATGATCACTGTTAGTAAAGAAGAGTAGAGAAAAAGAGTTAAAAATGGTTTTAGGACTAGTTGTTCAAAAAGGGTTAAAGAGTTAAAAATGGTTTTAGGACTAGTTGTTCAAAAAGGGTTAAAGAGT
>NW_026624151.1:75452-77981 GCF_030028575.1 Malurus melanocephalus
ATGCAAGATGCTTCCTGTGACACTGAGTTCTAAAAATGTGAGCTAATCTGGCTCTGATAATCTCTTTTAGGGAACATCTGGGTTATTTGTCCAATATAACTTCCCTCAAATTATCAGTTATATTGTCCAATATAACTTTTCTCAAATTATCTCAGACTACAGAGCCATAGCGCTCATTTCACGAAAACATCAAACAACAAAGTCGAGCTGGTCTGGCCAATTCTGAGAGCACGGATAGGAAACAACACCGAAAATGATAGAATACCATGAATTTCCCCCAAAATGTGGGTAAATTCCCCGTTTCATCCCGGGACAGCTCCCGGTGCTCGCTCTCCGTGCGGGATCTGTCCGTGGTGCTGACACCCTCCTTCTCCTTCTCAATCGCAATTAAAACCTCATCAGGCAGAGGTAAAAAACAACTTATTCATAAAAAAATTCTTAGAAATCCTAGTTTGGGGCATCTAGAAATGTGCAGCTACCTTCAGTTGTGTTTTGGCAAGCAGATTCCTCGCCGTTTTTTAATAATGGTCAGCAGAGAAGATCTTGGCTAACAGCACCACGGGGTGGGGTTTTCTTGTGTTCTSAACTTTATTTTTAATAAATTTGCASTAGTATTATAYAGWTGATTAAGAAAKGWATAAAATWACGYRAGGCACTCCATCAAATGGCTCAGCAAGAACTCCRTGGATTTYAAAGAAGGTACAGAAACAATATTTTAGGCTCTCCTAACCTCAGCTGTTGTGGTATCACTGTAATAGCAAAGGAAAACATCAGGCTTGCACATTTTTATACAGGAAGTCATTAACACTGTATCTGTTTAGAACTGCAGGAAGGCATTCATTTGGTGYAAAGGTGAGTTTGAATTTCACTATATTTGAGATGGAATCAATTGGCTCATGAAGTGCTATGGAAACTTGAAAGAAAAGTCAAATGGCTCAGCCCCAAATTCATAACTCATCTTAAATTCAGTGCAGCCAACAGTAAAATGATTATTTCCTGATTTATTCACTCAAAGGAACAACTGTCCTCAATGGTTTCCTGCAGCTGCCCGGACTCCTTTGGAGCCCTTTATTCAAGCAGTCATATGAAACAACTTAACCTGTCTTTAAAAAGCCAATAGGATATAGAGCTCAGAAACTTTGACAGCCATTTCATTTTTCCTGCATATTTATCCCTTTTGATCAAGAAAAAAAATAGGAAAAAAAATTCTGTCTTTAAAAAAGAAAGAAATAAAAATTGGTTTGTTTGGTTATGATTTCTTTTTCAACCAGAAAAAGATGAGATTTCTTTTTCAAGCAGGCAGAAAGGCAGAGATGTCTTACCTGCCTGCTTTGGTGATGATCATCTCTGTCCCGATGTCATGAAATCTTTTCCAGAGGTCTGCACACTGCAGCTCCACCTGRATCTCTTCCATGGATGAAGGTGGAGGAGGCTGAGGCCCTGAGCCACCCGATGTAAGGTCAGAGTGGGAGCCAAATGAGCAGGATGTCCTTTCTGCCAGCACCTCTGTGTCCGARCCAGTGCTCTGCTCTGAGTCTGCAAAGGAAAGAAGGCAGGTGAGACACTTCAGTTCTACCTAAATGGGGGGTGAGAGAAGGAAAGGTGAAAATCAACACAGGAAGTGCTGGGGAATAATACAATGTCCTTTTATAAAGCATTTGATAAGGTATATATACATATATGTGGTGTGAATATATATGTATATGTGTGTATATACATATATATATGTATATATATGTGTGTGTATATATATGTATATATGTATATATATGTATATGTGTGTATATATATGAGTATATATATGAATGTGTGTGTATATATATGTATATGTGTGTATAAATATGTATATATATATGTATATGTGTGAATATATATGTATAAATATGTGTGTGTATATATATATATGTATGTGTGTGTATATATGTATATGTGTGAATATATATATGTGTATATATATGTATATGTGTATATATATATATTTGTATATATATATGTATATGTGTGTGTATATATATGTGTGTATATATATATGTATATATGTATATGCACATATATATTTATGGGGTTTTGTGATTTATAGCCCAATTTGGAGCTTTGAGTTTCCTGAGATCTGGCCGTTTGAGTGAAGTTTCAGAACCAGCTTCAGTGCAAAAGTTCCTCAACATGAAATAGAAATAGTAGCAAGCAATGGTGGGAGTWCAAAATACAGATGAAAAACAGAAATGAAAAAAAAAATTAATTCAACCCATTGTTTCAAGCTAAGATTAGATGGGCTCACTGGAAAACTGCATTCCATTTAATTGAATATTCTCCTGCAATACTATTAAAGAGTTGGTTATTTTTAAACAACACCGTTTTTTTTATTCCCTTTAATATCTTCATCATCAAAAACAATAAACTTTTTTTTTTTAATTTTGGTATTTGGCAGTACCATTCTGGAAATGTGTTTTATTTGCTCCTATAAAACTTTTTTTGAAGAATGATATTTCCTGGAAAGATAACCATGAAGCTTTTGGTGAGGAAAATGCT
>NW_026624151.1:79108-85706 GCF_030028575.1 Malurus melanocephalus
CAGGACACAAGAAAGGTTCAGTACTTTTTGCTCCCAATCCATTTAAAACAGGAAATCCTTCATATCTCCCATGGAATTCCAAGTTATGCTGAAGCAAGAGTAGGTCCATCCCTTTTAAAGGAGTAGCACAAATTTAGGCACAGAGAATCATTACATGGAGACCAGTCCTACACACAAAACTAATATCCTACACACAAAAATTAATATCCTACACACAAGATAAAATGGGATCATCTTCTGGAGTTCTGTGGCCACAGGAAGATAATCAGAGAGTGCAGAATGACACATTTGCTCCCTGCTTCACCACCCCAGGGATACAGGAGCAAATCTTATCTTCTTCCTCTTGTTCAAATTATTCCACCTCAAAGGGCTGAAGAAGTAAGCACGAGTAGGGATCTCTATGCTTAGGTGTTCCTAGGAACAGTTCATCCCTTTGTCCTTCAACAAAAAGAAAGAGGGTGTTTCACAAAACACAGCAGGAGCTTTTTGTGGATCTGCTCTCGTGCTGAGCCATTCAGCAGAAGTCTCAATCTTCTCTGAGGYCACAGAATCACAGCATGAAYGAGGTTGGAAAAGAYCTCTGAGATYATCAAGTCCARTCTATGACTGAACACCACCTTGTCAGAATGCCACACCTTAAACCTTTCCTTAAACAGCTCCAGGGAAGGTGAYTCCAACACCTCCCTGGGCYSTCCATTCCAAAATCCAATCMCCTTCTCCMTGAAGAAATTCTTCTCMATGTCTAACMTAAAATAAACCMCACTGGGAGCATGAATGGAATAGGGAAAAACTGAGTCCCTCTTATGAAACGGGGCACTAAACTGTAGGTTTGAATCCAAAGACTAGGTTTAGACCACATCAGATGTGTTTGGTTTAGGAAATCACAAACTGTGTCCTCTGAGGCAGCGTGGTGAACAGCCAACACATGGCACTTGGCTGTCCCCACTTCATTCCAGCATTTCATGGACAATCTTTCAAACTGGGCATGTGGCTGGAGCCTTGRGGATCCCTGGGAATTAACTGGAATTATGCTGCAAAAAAATCAGCATCAGAAGCTTAAGCCTCCTCTCACTGATTTTATACTGACATCACCCCACTGACTTTACAGAATTCTGGAGGGGCCTTTTTTAACCATGGAAGTCATAGGAGAGCCATAACCTTGGATATAATTTCCCATGCTGGCACAAATCAAAAATTGCAGAAGGAGTTCACTAATTATGAATAAGCCAAAAAGGCTATCTATTCTCACCAAAAGGAGAATAGAACTCTTTTTTTTGCCCAAAAAAGAGTTGTACTTTGTAATACTTTGCCCTGAGTTATGGACTGCTATCACCCCCAAGTTAGTGCACAGAGCAGTAAATACCTCTCCTAATTCTGGAAATGGAGAGTAATTTGTGTTGTTGCTCTTAGCTCAGACTCTATACCCACCAAGATGTGTTTTGTGTTTCCTTCAGCCTTTCCTGAGCTAAGCTCTCCTGAATGTTTCCATCCAGTTGGAGACACTGAGGTCAGCCCCAGGGAATTTGGGGGAGTTTAAGTGCATCAGACACACGAAATTCAACCCCAGTGACAACCAGGTCTGTAAGACTCTCTGACTTTTAACTGGAGTTCTCTCCATGTGCTAGGATTTGGAATGAACCAAGAGACAGGTGTGAACATCTGTAAGTGAGCATTCTAYAGAGGGCTGCAGGGTGAATTTACAATTCACAATTTACAATTAATTGTGCCAGCTGGCAGCTAGCACAGCTCAAGCCACTCTGTTGCAATGAAATAATCRGGAGGAAGATCTGAATATTCTTCTGGTATTCAAACTGGGAGCTTGGTTTTGTTCAAACACCAGCTCCAGCGGGCTGCAACTTTGCTAAACTCAAAGACATTGTTTTTATTTTATATTGGTGTGAGCAGAGGRGAAGCAGGCAATAGCTGCTGAAGCACCAACATGATATAAAATACCTGTGAACACTGAGAGATAGAAATTGGGGCTGGTACCACGTCTTGTGTATGTAAAACAGAAGGATTGCTGAGGAAGATAAACTACCCATAGTTTCTTGTAGTGACAAAATAAGATTATTTGTCTCTCTCTGTTGAGAGATGTCTTATATAAAAACCCACATTCTGAATTCAAGGTCCAGCCACAGGGAAATGCAGATCCCCATGACCTGGCTTCCTTTCAGAGTTAGGAGATCTTCTCAGACTATTGCCCCAGGGACTCTGACTCTCTTTCACTGTTAGGTTACAATCCTACAATCTGGATGCAGCAATTAGGGATATGGTTCAGGGTGATTATGGCAGTGCTAGCTTGACTGTTGTAGATGATTTTTAAGGTGTCTTCCTATCCTGATGATTTTGTAATTTGTGCCACTTTAGGCYGAAGTTAAGCAGCTATTAAAGCAGTTTTATGGTTTTCTCTTGGAGTTCAGCCCATGAGAACTAATAATTCATAACATGCTCATCCATTGCTGACAACTAACAAAAGCGGGAGGAGATGTAACTGRGATTTCTAAACCTGCAGCCTTTCACTTAAATTTCAGYTGAGACTGTCTCAGGTCAAAATRTYCCTTATTGTTTTTATGGGAACCCATGAATTTGCCCTTTCTGACCTGYTTAACTCTACAAGATCCTTCCTCTTCCTCTCTGCTCGAAGCAGGGCCCTTCCCTTGGAAGTGAACATCCCCAAAATTCCTGCTGACTGCAGATTTAKTATCACTCCACCTCTTTAATTCCCTCATTTTTCCAAATCTCTTCTAAACCCACCCATTTCCACTTTTGCTCCTTCCTTGTGTTCTCTTTTTCTGTTGTTTCCACCCATTTTTTCTGCTGTTCTGTGGAGTGATGTGTGGCCAGAAGAAAACACAAACATTTCAGTCTGTGTGAAGACAGACATGGTGACCACAGGGAAATGCCAAAGCTTAACTCTTCCAGAATAATAGGTTTTTCTCTCTTCATAATAAAGAGGAAACACGAAATATTGTTCTAAGTAAAGAAATATTGTTCTAAATAAAGAAGAAATCTACTGTCTCTTGCTGCAGGTAGCTTGCTGCACAAACAGCTGACCAAGTGTTTGTGACCATGGGATCTGGACTGATTTGTCAAAACCAGACAAGAATTGCATTTCAAGGAGGCTAAAACTACCTAATGGGAAAATTCTGTAAAGTTCATGGAAAAGATCCATGGGTTCAATGTGCAAAAAAAAACTCTTTGAGGCCTGAAACAGAATTCTCTTTCACTGTCACTGTGCAAAAAGASAATTCCCTTTGCACTGCCCTGTTGGAAGGGCTCCCACAATTCCTTCTTACCACACTGACCATGCATTCAGCTATTTTCAGTTTACAGTWTTGGAGGAGAGAAAATTTCTCAGCACTTCTGGTAACATTTGAGTCTAACCAGACCAAAGGGTYGCTTAAGAGCTTCCAGGGAAACCTTTGGCCATTTCTGAGATTATAGAAGAACATTAAAGTAGTTCTGATTTTTTCTTTCTTAATCCCTTTCACATTTCTGCTACCTCTACATCATCCTGGAAATCCTCAACTTGTAATTTCTTTTGATGCACAAATTCCCAGGCTTCTTGCTGGCAGATAGGAAGGAAAACACCATTTTCACCAGCGTGGTGACTCTGAGGTCAACAATTGCACCGTGTGCCCCAAAATGACAGAAAATAACCCAAATCACTTTCCAGCACCCTACTGCATGTCCTGGGATCAGAGTACTCCTACACAAATCAGCAAAGTGCTACTGACTGACTTCTTTCTACAACTCAACTGACTCRTGGTCCTCATGTAAATTTTCTAGGTTTTCATCAATTTGGAACAAGAGGCATGTGAGATAATAAAAGACTTTTTTTCTGCATAACTTCCCAGACGAATCTTCAGCAGAATTTTCGCTGCAGCTGGAGCACAACAGGGATTCTGTCCCCCTTATTTAACCAATAAAAGAAATAGGGCTCAGTTTAGTCCTTGGCCATATCATAGAACTCATGCACTCAGCAAATGTTTTACTTCAAACTATCAAAAATGAAAAACTACAGGAGTGAGAACAATGACAAAAGCCTTATAAACATAAAACACCACCTACTCAGAGGAACCCAACAGACTTATTCTCTTTCTCTCATTACTTTTTCTCCTTTTATTTTTTAGGTTTTATTTTCCCCCTATGCGTAGATATCTAATGTAGATCCTGTCAGATTCCATTAGCATAGAGATTTCTCTTGGGTGGAATGTGGCAGCTGTTMCAAGCTGTTAAGGGTTTGGTCTTTTACTGTTTATTTTTGTTTGCAGGGTTTGTGAATATTTAGTGCAACAGGTGGCCCTTCCTTCTCCCCTGCAGTTGATTCGCTGGCCATTAGGACCTGCAGACTACAAAGAAGGTAAAAAAATCCAGGATATGTACAGACAAAGCAAATTTAGGGAACTTAATTTTTTGGGGGGTTTTATTTTTTTTCCTATGAACTCAGTGAAATTAGCAGAGTTGACACCTTGCTTTTGCTGCTGCTTGCAGACAGACCACAGGGTTCTTTTYAGATTTATGATTTTCAAACTGGCTACTGCCACCCCACAGAACCAGCAGCGTTAAGAACCGTGCATAAAGCAGTGTGACATTGCTGGAATTTAGAAACAGAATGTCACAACCCTATAAAAGTGAAAGAACAGAAATTCACTAAATCCAAACAGTTTGTAAGAGGGGAAATTCATCCGGCTGTGGTGTGGTGGCTGCTGGTGCAATTGTTTCAGGTACACAATTGTTTTCCCTGATAACAAATGCTCTGGTAGAAGTTAAAACAAAGACTTCAATAACTTCAAAAATACACAAGAAATCTGGCTGTGGTAGCAGGAGCAGCAGAGGTGAAGCAGTCTGGAGTTCAAATTAGCACTTTGCACAGCTGATCCTGCAATTGTTTTGGCTGTAGGCAAAGGTTTTTAAACACTTGGTGATTGTAACCATATGGACGTGCTGCACACAACAAATAACACCAAGATAGTTCTGCAGGTGTTCTTATAGATTATCTTATCCCCCTGAACTTTTCCATTCGCTCCCATGCCCTACCACATTAATCTTCCCTTCTTCCAGCATTAGGCCCATTATTAACTATATGCAGCCAGAATTTATAACCTGCTTATTGCTGATCATAGAGTCAAAGAATGATTTGGGATCAAAGGAATCTTTTGGAGTTCATGTAGTGTATCCCCCAGTAATAATAATAATAATAATAATAATAATAATAATAATAATAATAATAATAATAATAATAATTTTATAATATTATTATTTATAATGTATAATATATTATTATTATTATTATTATTATTATTATTATTATTATTATTATTATTATTGTTATTATTATTATTATTATTATTATAATATTTGTGACTATAAGCTTCAACCAATATCAGGATTTACTGATCTGTACTAACATGTCCAAACCAAGAAATTCATCTGTATTTATTGTCTGTCTACTTATTATACTGCATTGCAATCTCAGGCAGCCAAAAGAAGCATTCAAGTAATTCATTTCTAGCCTAAGACTCTTTTCTGAAACCATACAGGACAAATTGGCATTCATATCATCAAGAACAAAAAAAAAATAAAAATTGGAAGATGTTGTAGAGATGGGGAATTGTGGCACAGACAAATGAAAAGACCTGACACACCCATGAGTATCAACAGAGATAAGCTGATTCTGAAGTGAAGAATTCCTCTGGCACTTAAACCTCAAAATCTTCTTCATCCTCCTGAAATATAGTGCCATAAGGTGCTTTTGTAAGATGACTTGAGCCAAGGAAATATGCCAAACCCACTCAAAAAAAAGGCTGCACTCACCAATATTGAGCTCAAGACCAGTGCAGTTATCACCCATCTATATCCTCAATAACAAAACAGTAGGAGAATGTGAAATAAACAGAAAGACAAAAGAAACTCATGGTGKCTTTGGCTCTAAATATAAGTTTTGCATCAACCTGACAATGCACTGCCAAGAACTGACTGTCTCTGCCTTGTTGAACAAAGAGACACAAGACTCAGCAAAGAAAAAAATCCCCCTGGTTCACTGGTATGCTCCAGCTGCTCTGCTCCACTCCAGCAATGCAAAACAGCTGTAAACCTGGTTTAACCAGAAAGTTAAATTGGGTTTATGACTTCTCAGTATTGGCAAAGAAGTACAAAGCAGCTGCAGTTTACTAGTTTACTTAGCCCTGGGGGTTTTACCCTTAAAAGTTAACTTGTGCTCCAGCCACAAGAAAGAATATCAGCCACAGTTAAGCTTTAAAGTGGGTTTTTACCTCACAATCTATTGTAATTTTTTTTAAGATTGCTGAGAAAAAGAAAATTTACACTTTATGCCAACATACAGTTCAGGGCCAGACATCCAAGACACTAGCTCCAGTTTTGRTYTGCAYCAGCTGAAAATGGAGATTCTGGCTKCTGGGCTCTGAACTCATCCTTGGCAAGCACAAATTCTCATTACAGACATGTAAACCAGGTGAGCAAGATTGTTCTGAGTGTTCTCAACACAGAATTTCTTTGTAGACTTCATACCAAATACCATCATATTCCCTGAGGAAAGCTGCCTACAACTCATCAATCCATGCTTTAGACTATCACA
>NW_026624151.1:85908-88916 GCF_030028575.1 Malurus melanocephalus
AAAAGCAATTTGAAATTTCAGTATAGAAAAAAATTGAAATTTCAGTATAGAAAAAATTTAAAATTTCATGATGAGATTCTCTGCAGCTTTCAGTCAGATTGGATTTAGGACGAGGAATCACCAGCACAGCCTAACAAAAAGACTGCTGGGCAGTGAATATTTATAAAGACCATATTGAAAATAGTACAGGGCTTAAAAAGAGCATGCAGAGAAGGAAAATTCAGACAAATCAGAAAAAAAAAAAAGAGAATAAAATTGAAGGAAATGCAGAAGAACACAGAGAACAGCAACCTTTAAAAACATGAGTACTAGGGAGAAAAGTGGGATGTTATTAAAAGAAGAGGGAGGTCAAATTGATGACAACTTTAATCTGGCCACGATCCTGAACTGTACAGACTACAAAGAATTTGTCTGGCCAATGTCCAAGAGCTTGTGTAAAAATAAAGAGTGGAAATGAAAGTTAGAGCAAGCAAAAAAAAATAAGAGATCAGGCATTAGATGCATTATATGCTGTAGCCTGTAAACACAGAATCATTTTTCTTACAAATAAAACCATGCAACAAATATTTAGAGATGAACCCAAACCAAAATGTTGGCTCTAAATAACCACAAATTGTGCAGGAGTTTGAAATTAGCTCTGTTCCTGGTGGAAGGGGGCACCAGTTCTAGGACAGTCTGGATTCTGAGGCTTTAAATGCTCTCTGCCAGACAGGAAAAAAAAAAAAAAATCCTTCATAAAAAAGAAGAAAACATGACATAAGGTTAATGCTGCAGAGGTATCTATTCTCTCTGAGACCAGTGTGAAATCATCAGGAAATTTAAAATTCCTTTTGAAGTGCTGAAAATATTAACGCCTTTTGTAGACATAAACAYAGCTCAAATAAAAGAAGCTTAATGTTTTAAATATTTGCAAGTTCATATTTGGTGGCCTACAAACCCCAGGGAAAGAGATATTATACATGTTTCTATATAATATGGTGGTTATCATGATAATAATATCAGAGGCCAGATGGGGTATTAATAACAAAAAAAGTCCTGTATTTCCCTTAGTCCTTTTGAATTGCACACAAGAAGAGAAAAAGTACTTTTCACATTAAAATTGTTTGCCTTTATGGTATGACTGTCCATTTTCTGCAGAGATATAACAAGATAAATCCCTGTCCATGTATTTCCTTCCTAAATGCAACGATTTCAAAAGGAAGCAATAAGGAAATTTCCATGGGAAGGGTATCACGAGAAAAATGCAGATCCATTAAGCTGAAGTTTCAAGTTTAAGTTGCTCATTTCATTCACAATCTCCAATTTTCTTTTGGGAAAACAGCCATTATTAGGCTAGCCCCGCTGAATTGATGTTTGGGTTTGTAATAGTTCAACAAATCATTAAAGTGCATTTTTTTTCATCTCCATGCTACATTAGCCAAGCTGTCTTTCAGACCTCCCACATCCCTTTCTGAGCCAGACTTTGCAAGACTATCTGCCCTTTCACAATTTAGATTGCCCTCTATCTAAACTTCTTGACTGTAATCCAAATCCTTTCAGATTTCATTCATAACAAAGCTTCTCCTTGTCTCTAAACACTTTATTTTCTCACTTGATGGATCTGTCCTGTTTTTATTACACACATTGGTGGGTGCACAAACACACACACACACAATCCCACAAAGACACATAAATATATGAATAGAATTGAGTTCCTAAAAATGTATTTGGGGTTTAAATCAGTGATCTGCCAGTGGCTCATGCAGCAGAAATTATAGTATTATCAATGGTTCTTTCTATTGGGAAGTTTCTTGCAATCTAATGTTCTGTTTACTATTTTGATCACCTCTGCAGAGTGACCAGATGTTTTTCCTAAACAATGAGGGTTTTTTCCACAAGTGATAAACATATTCCTCCTTTTATTTAATTGTATGTAAATTTTCTACCTCTGACTATGTAGCCATGCAGGTAGGATTGAGAAAAAAAAAGATTCTCCAGGAGAATCTGAGCACAGTTCTGGTTTTATTAGCTACTAGTGTTTCAAGATCAAGCTAGGAACAAACCAAATTATTTTTAAAAGTAACAAAATGGCAGATAGAGTTGGTATGAGTTCATGGGGGACAGAACCACGAGTGCATTACAACATTATGGTGCATGGACCTGRAAAAGATGTGTTAGGAACTTCAATCAAGTCTGTGCAATGAAAGGCAACTGTGTCATATAAAAACAATTTAATTTGAAATCTGAAATATCATATGGACATGCCAAGCCATAAATTGAATTTCCCCTCAGAATCATTCTAATATCCCACAGTTCCCATGTACTTCCACAGAGGAAAAGCAGCACAAAACTAGTGTTGCCTTGAAAGGCCATTTTTTAATAATGACACAGACACATTAAGGGGATAAAAAGGGTTTTACCTCGGTATTTGGGATCCCAGGTGCACAACTTGATGGCAGAATGCACACCCGTGTACAGCACGGGTACAAGTTTTATAGGTTTCAGGAATTAGCAAATCTATCTAGGATTCCCCAATAAGATACAAGTTTTATAGGTTTCAGGAATTAGCAAATCTATCTAGGATTCCCCAATAAGATACAAGTTTTATAGGTTTCAGGAATTAGCATATCTATCTAGGATTCCCCAATAAGATACAAGTTTTATAGGTTTCAGGAATTAGCATATCTATCTAGGATTCCCCAATAAGAAACTTCACAAATGCAGTGATGTCTCCCTATTCTAATGAATCCTGGATAAGGCCAGAGCTCAGTTTACACAGGATGTTCTGGACAGAAGGCTTCACCCAAGGCTGAGCTTGGGTTTAAGATAGCACAGGGCACACTGAGCCCTTCCTGAGGATGTTTGGTCTCTCTGCCCAGCAGAACTACTAAACTAAACTGGAATATCAGGCTTCAGGAATTACAAACGTGGGCTGAGGGGTACAGGGGATGCATAGAGGGTACAGAAGTGTAAAGGGAAAAGCAAAAATCATCAGGCATCACTAGGAGCTTTGCCTGAAGGATCCATCT
>NW_026624151.1:89570-93524 GCF_030028575.1 Malurus melanocephalus
AAACTTGTATCTTATTGGGGAATCCTAGATAGATTTGCTAATTCCTGAAACCTATAAAACTTGTACCCGTGCTGTACACGGGGGTACATTCTGCCATCAAGTTGAGCACCTGGGATCCCAAATCCCGAGGTAAAACCCTTTTTATCCCCTTAACCGTGTCTGTGTCATTATTAAAAACTGCCCTTTCAAGGCAACATCCTAACACCTGCTGTAAGAGACCGTAAGGAAGTGCCTTGACTGTCTCACAATCATCRAGATGGACAGAGACTGAACACCCCAAAACCCCCAAGGGGGGAAAGGGGGACTTTTGCTCAAAGGASTCCGAGCCAGATCAAGGTGGGAAGTCTGCCAAGTGCCAGTTCCCAGGCTGCTGAGTGCAATGTGTAAGGTATGGATGGTTGCACCGTTCCTGACTTGAAGGTGGAGGAGAAATGCATGGTTTGTACTGTACACCTTACAAAACAATGGGGTTTGTTCTGTACACTTTACAGAACAATGGGGTTTGTACTTCACACCTTACAAAACAATGGGGTTTGTGCTGCACACCTTACAACACAATGGGGTTTGTATTGTACACCGTACAAAACAATGGGGTTTGTGCTGTACACCTTACAAAACAATGGGGTTTGTGCTGTACATCTTACAAAACAATGGGCATGCTTTCCCCACCTCTTGGCTGGTTTTTCCCTGTTTTGGAACCCCTTGACCTGCTGCCATACGCTTTTGAAAAGACTATAAAGAGTCTCTCTGAAAAGACCACTATGAGATAAGATCTCCACAATGGACTTCGACAAATCCATGGAATCCAGACCTCGAAGACTCGTCTGAGCCGTTGGTAGCTATAACCCCATTCTCTCTCTCTCTCTCACTTTCTCTCTCTTTCTCCCTCTCACCCTCTTCTATCACTTAAATCCAATAAAATTGTTCATGATTTGGAATACATACTTGCCCCCTCGTTTCTTTTGCACTCTGAGATTTGGATAACGAACCATCACAACTTCTGCTTGGGTTGAGCAGATCGTGACACCTACACCGAACATTGTCCCACATGTTCTTATCCTATTATCCAAACAACAGATGCACCAGCGTGCGTTCACACACTCACTCCAACATCTGGAGATCACAAGCTCACTGTAAAAACTCCATGGACTTCATTCATCTTTACAAAACTCACAAACACTTCATCTGTACAACCCCTGAAGAGGTGTGTAACCTTTTTTCACTTCACTGAAAGAAGAATGTGCTTTTAATGTGCCGTTTACAGRAATAGAACAATCCCTTGCACTTACTACAAAAGCACTTATTTAGTCCTTCTGAAGAACAGGGTATAAATGGCTCTGACATAAACACTTCCCAGGTGTTGCACACCACGTGCATGCAGATATTTGCACGTTATTTTTCTTTCTATTATTTTGTCCTACCTGTATTTGTGCCTAAATGCTTTACTTGCTGTGAGGCTCACTTTTCTACTTTCTGGTTAAAAGTTATGCCAGAATAAAACTGATAAAAGGAAATGGAGAATCACATCCAGATAGCTATTAAATTAAAAACATCCTGCTGCTTAAGATTAAAATTGATGCTTGCATAATTCAGCATTTCTGAATGCCGGAAATTTCCAGTCTGTTTTCTTTTGTTTCTCTCGTCCACATCTAATATAAAAGATATGTTCAAGGAGAATGTTGGCAAAACCTTCTGATAATTTGGTATTTTATGAAAAATACTGCAATTCAGAATGCCTGTGCCCGCATTACTCTCAGTTCAGCACACTGAAAACAATGGGATGCCCCACRGTGATTTCCTCTGGGAAATGCACGTTCTGGAAGCACTGGGGTCACAAAAGTTTCAGGATTGCCTCATTCCCCCACCAGTGATGTCAAAGCACCAGTGGTGACCTCAGAAAGCAGTTGGTTTTTGTGACCTCAGATGACACTCTTAAGGGATGTCAAAAACTGGTCCAGGAATTTTCTGTGTATCAATACCCACACATTTTCAACCATGCAGAACTAAAGTATTTCATAACCCTTTTTTTTTTAAAAAAAAAAAACCTTTAAAAGCATGTATTACATTTGGAAAATAATATGCATATTTTGAGTTTGTTGGAGAGTTTTTTTTTTCAACCATCTTTTCTCTTAAAATGTTCAACTTTTTGACAGTGGAAACAATGGTTTGTACCTCACTGCAAATGAGAAGAAACACAATGCAAATGAATTACTTCATTTAGAAAATGAGGATGAACATTCTCATAGAGAAAAGAAATCTGCAAAATTCTCAAAATTTCCAATCTCAACTACAACTAATAATGTGAATATTCCATACCTTTTTGAAGCAGAAAACAAGAATTTACATTACCATTAACTTCTTAAGTCTTTGCCTTCTTAGCCTTAAAATAATATCAACAGATATGCAGATAGTACATTGAATTTGCAGTGTCTCCATTTCTCCCAAAAACCCTGTTCAGCCTCACTCTGCCATCCAGCTTTAGAACTTGCACAGAGTCACTCCTCCCACACTCAGGGCTCAAACTAAAGCCCAGAGATGGAAAGAATCYCATGGACACCAATGCACCAAGAATTCAGTGCCTCTCAGTCCTACTTGCTACAAAAAGTCCTAATGAAAATGTGTGTGACTTTTCTGACATACAGATGATTCTTCACATCCTTCCCAGATGCTGCTGCAGATTTATATTACTGCTCAGCTCAAGAAGAGCACAGAGGAAAAGCAGAATTTGTTTTGTCATTCGGGTTTCATTGGGGTATAATTGCACGAGCAGCCAGATAGCACATCCCATACTGGATTTCTAAACATATTATTTCATCACATAATTTATTATCTCTGGTGCATCMTCCCATGCCCTCCTTATTGCTGAAATGCTGCCATCTGTGGCTCTAAATTTCCCTTCAGCCCTTCCCATACTATAGTATGAAGTGGCTGGAGAGAAGCACTGAGCTAAGGGATCCACCAATTCTTGTGGGGAAAAAGAGGAGAAGGAAAAGATAATCCCAAAAGAACATTCCTCATCACCCCTGCACCTTCCCTTCAATCATACTTCTGTCACCTTCTTCTTGTGTGGTAAAATCTGATGTGAAAAGCAGCCCAGATTTGTCTGTGATGCTGCTGGGTTTGACCATGTGGCCGTGGGAGGAGGCAGCAATTTCCTCTCCCAAAATTGAGTTTTGAAGCCCCACAGCGACGTTTCAAAGTGAAACTGTGACCCAGCCCCTCCAGCCTGGAGCCCAGCAGGGTCTGAGATGTTCTGTACTGAGATGTGCCACGGAAGGGGAGAGGGAGAGGGAGGGAAAGGACAAAAAACAGAAATACAACAAATGTAGAGAGTCAGAAAGGAGAGGGAAGATGCTGGGGATTAGGATGGAATCCATTGTTGGATGGAATTGGCTTCTTGGCACCAAATGCCACAAAGAGAGGATGGTCCAGGAGGAATTACAGCCTCACACCTTCTCACAGAACACCCTGGCAGAAGGAATGAATGACAGGGAGCCAGGCTGATTCCTCAATGCCACATCATTGTCTCCCTCCCTTTCCAGAGCTCATGTCAGTGTGGATTTGTAGAGCTGGCAGCAGGTCTGATGTGTTTGAGCAGATCAGATCATTTCCTGCTGTGTGCATCGGCAAAGGAGGGACCTCTCAACCCATCTCAGCAGCTTTCTTGCAAAAAAAAATTATTAGCACAACAGGGAAATGTGGGGCTGCTTCAACAAATCACTCTTAGTTGCATAAAGCAGCTAAGAATCCTGACTGGCATTCTGGTTTTGACTCCTGAGAACTTTTTTTTACATGAATTTTATGGTATTTAGGTGTAAAGAAACTAGTGCAAAAATACTTTCATATATTTGCACAGAGCAGTTAGAGGCAAGTTCTACTGAGACATGAAGATTTAAAAGAGAAAGAGAGGAAGAGAAGAGAAGAGAAGAGAAGAGAAGAGAAGAGAAGAGAAGA
>NW_026624151.1:94273-96920 GCF_030028575.1 Malurus melanocephalus
TTAGAAACCAAGAAATTAAATCACTGAAAACATTCTCAGGAATTTSCTATGTGGCTTGGTAGCTAAAGCAAACATGCAGGAGCCACCACTCCAGTGATAGGGAAGGCTCTAATAACTTTTATTTACTAAAATTAAGGCTTTGACTGTAAAATTCCCTACAAGATCTGTTGGCTCATATACATCCCTTAAACTTTTCAGGTCATCCCGAGTTTAAATGTTTTCAGATGAAGGTGGTAGAAACTCTGTATGTTACAGGAATAAGAGAGGAGAAAGCACAGGAGAAGGAGAATGGGAAAAAGCTAAAAAAAAAAAATCACTGGGAGAAAAGACTAGGAGAAGAAAAAACAGGAAATATCTATAACAGCACAGCATTAAAAGAACAACATAGACCAAGAAATCAAGCAAAATAAATCTAAATATATTAAAAGGACATTAGAAAGGCAGAAAAAAACTTGAAAGGAAAACATAAGGAGGAAAGAGATTATGGAAAATGCTGAAATTCAGAAATTATTCTGGCACACTAAAGGATTTGAACACCTCCCCAGTGCTATCCAGGTGTGACTTTTATATCTCTGTGAGATGTCCATATTGCATGAAACAGAGAACCACAGCAGCTGGGCACAAAGCCACCTAAACTGGATCACAGAGGAAATCTCTGAAACTCCTCTAATACTGAATCTTAACCCACTACAGCATTTCTCTGTGTGCTTTTAATTCAGCACAAATAATTCCAGCTCTCACCTTAATCACAACAGTTTCGTTCTCTACTTCAATGGCATTTTTGCTCATTTACAGAGATACTGGAGATATTGAATTGTTCTCTAATATGTTTTTGTTTTTTCTGCACAGATATAGCTCAGACAATGAAGAACAAGCTCTGGTGTAATATATTAGAGAAAATATTCCCACATCACCATCTCAAATCAAAGTGCTCTTGCCAAGGACCTTGGAAAGCACTCACTCATACATTTGGGGGGAATTTCTGTACCAAGCTCAGATAGAAACAATCATGGATGGATTGGGAAAACATGCACAGAATATGTGCAAAACAACACACAGCATCCCATAACCACCATCATATCATTTATCCCCAAAGTGAGGTGTGAATTCTCTCTTTCTACCAACAGAGGCCTCAAAGAAAGCACACATAGGAACCAACCCAGGGATTAAAACTGCTGAGCTGTTCCAGTTTTTGCAGCTGTTAATCCAGAGGAGGAGCAGAGGACAACATTTTGCACAGCCTTTCAAATTCCCCTGAGAGCAGAGAGAGGGCAGGTCCAGATCCCTTACACAAAATGARTATTAACAGCAGAATYTRTTGTGTTTTTCCYTTTTTCCTCATCCACCAACACCTCTGGATCAAAGGGGGTTGAGGGGACACCAGCAGAAGGTTTGGTTGGGTCCCATGGTTTTGTAAAATCAGTTTCTTGAGGAGAAATTTATAATTATGGTGTTTTACCAGGCTACAGGACAACCATGACCCCTCCAAAAATTGCTTGCACCATTTAGGCACTCTCAGCAGCAATTTAGGATTATCCCATTTAGGAGCTTTAACAGGGATTGTGAGTGAAGCATCCAGGATGTTTGGAATGATTTTAAAATATCCAAACATGGATCCAAGGGCTACAAGGAGCMTGTTCCCCCTGCATGGCCACCAAAACCCAGTACCAAACCAACCCTGGAAGTGCTGCTTTTTTCCCCTTTTTTTCCCAAGGGGAAAAAAAAAAATGTGGGAAGAAAAATGTGGGATGAAAAACTGCCATGTAATTTCTTCTTTGGCTTTTTGTTCAGCCTGGGGAAAAGCTGTACAATGTTCTTCCTGCAGTTTTCCTCCACCTGCCTGACTGTGCACAGAGAGGAAAGTGGAAAAATAAAACCATGATTGAAGCTGGACAAAACCTGCAGAAAATTTCCTGCAGAAAATACCATTTTGTGAAAGCAGAAATGTATCAAAGGGATAATAATACTGTTTCACATCTGAAACTATGTCTAAATCCCTGTTTCATTTTGATWTTTGAATCCTTTTTATACTGACATTTGCAAAAAAAAAAATCAATATTAAAATGTCCATATTTTAAAATGTTAAATTAAAATGTCCATAATTTAAAATTTTAAATTTAAATGTCCATATATAATTTTCTGAAGTGTTTTGCATATTCCCACTTACTAAAATATTTTACTCTCTACTTTGTACAGTGATACAGGAAACAGAAAAATGATGCAGATTCTTGGCATCTGTAAAAACAGATTTTAGAGTGATGCAGCTGATGGAAGGAAAGGTGAGCAGCTCTTGTTTTTTTTTCCACAATAACTCGATTTTGCAGGCCCCATGTGGTGTGGGAACACTACACAACCCCACACTTTTTAGGGTGTAAAATGTCCAGAAAAAGCACAACTGCTCTGAAAAACTGAAGTTTCAGCAAGAACACCTTGTGCTCCTCACTCTTCAATCATCTCTAGGTCAAGCTCATTCAATTACTCAAATTACTCGATTTTACTCTTGATTTTTTTGGGGAAATCCAACCTTGCAAGCTGATCTGGGATGTGAGACCCAAGCTGAGATACTTCCCAAGGGTTACCTTCCACTAAAAAAAAATTATTCTTTCAATTCCAGCAACACATTTCTTAGTGAAAATGAATCTCACTT
>NW_026624151.1:97783-99786 GCF_030028575.1 Malurus melanocephalus
CAACATTTTGGTGTCATTCACTGTTGTTTTCTCAAGATTCCCTAAGAAATTAATCCAGCTCCTTAAAACTCCTCCTAGGAGCAGGCAGGCATGAGGCAGCTGAAAATCWTCTGCAGGAATTTTCTGTCCTGCTGCCTCATTTTTGTTGGAGTTTCRTTGAGTCTGGGGTTTTTTTTTAGCATGAGATTTCAACGGAACTGAAAATATCTCGTAGCACAAACTCTGCAGCACGCTGTGAGTAATTTACAGCTGCCAAAACCATCTCCATCAAATCCCACGAGGGATTCTTCTTTCTTCAACCACGTTAGAAAACAAAAAAATGGCCAGCAGCCATTCTCCTCCTCCTTTTCCATTTTCCATTTTCCATTTTCCAGATTCCTGTAGCAGTTCAATTTATAATAACAGCTTCACCTTTTGTTTTCTTTCTTTTTTCTTTTTTATTTTTTTTAATTTTTTTTTTTGGTAAAATGAGAGAATTGCAGAAGTAAACACTGTGGTCTGAACATTGCACAATGTGCTGGCTGTACAATTATTTCTAATTGCAGTTTATCTGACTGCACCCAAAGGCAGTTCAGACATAAATCAGGATTTAATTTAATCCTAAATTTATTTAATCCAGACATAAATTAGGATTTAATCTAGCCAGYGTTCTGCCTATACAACATTTGAGATTGCACTTTTTTAAGAAGGCAAACACTGAGAAATCTTTAAAACCTCATGCAAACCAAATAAACACGCAGAGCAATTCAGGTTTTTCCTCCAAAAACACAACAGGCAGTTTTGAAAAATGTATGCCTTGACTTATTTATTAAGGAAGTTGGTTTTCAAGAGGGTTTTTTTCCCTCATTTTTTGTATTTTCAACCTCTGAAGAGAAGCTTTGGGACTATGCATGAGGGCAAGTGAATACAAGGTGGGGAGTTCACCTTTCATAAAATGCTGGAGAGCATCTGGATGCAAAATAGCAAAAGACACAAAGCATTGGATTAAATCCTTGGACAAACAGAAGATAGAAAAAGAACTGTTTAGCCAGGCTGACAAAACACCACTTGGAAAGAGCAAATCAAAATAGAAAATGAGCAAAAAGAAACAGCACCATGAGAGGGATTCAGAAAGAAAAAAATCTTATTGCAAAAGGACTCAGTGAATTGTAAATGTCATACAAATTTTATTACTGGTGGCCAAAATCCCCACCCAATATCATCCCTGGGCTGGCTCAGTGCAAATGAGCCCAAAAGGAGAAGTGCATGACCCAAAAATGTGTGGGGATCTGTGAAAATGCAGGTGGAGGTGGCACTGAGGATAAATGGGGACACTGCTGCCTGCAGAGCCTTTTTAGCTGCTGTTTGTTACCAAAGAGACTCTGTGAGCTCTGAAGAAGGTCCAAAATTGTTCCCAAAATTTTCTTTTCTCCACTCCTCCCAGCTCAACTCCCATTTCTTGACCTGACTGCTCAGAGCAGGAACTGAAATCTGASTTTAACTGCACATTTCATTTCCATGCAGTGGTTATTACAGATGGATTTTGCTCCTGTTAAATGCCAATTATAGCTCTTCTGTGAATTCTGGCAAAAATTGTGTGTTCTGAAAATCTCTGTGGGCAATATTCTGCACAGCCTGGCTGCAGATTCTCATTTCCTATTTTTAATACATTCACAGTGTTTTCCCCAGCTCTAATGCATGCAGTGGGCAGGCATTAGAAAAATCAATCTCCTTTGATATTTTTTTTTTCCCATTCTAGAAGGATTCCAGTATTTTACTTTGTCTTGGAAAGCTGAAGGAGTGAATTTGTCCTCCTCTTGCAGAGCAGCATGTGATAATTCATTCATTTAACACATCTTGTCCCCCCTAAAAWCCTCAGAAAATAAAAAGGCTCATCTTTCCCTGCACAATGCAAATCTGTTCACATGAAATGCTGGCTGGGTTTTTGTGTGGGWTGATTCCCATTACCAGGTCTTGTATTCTGCTCCACAACAAAATGCAAATTACATTGGTTTGATTTTTTT
>NW_026624151.1:103927-114540 GCF_030028575.1 Malurus melanocephalus
ATAGGCACTGACACACATTCAGCTCAAACCAAAGAATGCAAGAGAAGCTCTGGTACCACTCATTTTCTCCTAGGAAAAAGGAAATATTTCTGCATCTTCCCAAGCACTTTCCTATGCCACCTTAAAGGAGTTTTAGGATTGGAGTTTGCCCACCAAAGCAGTGAGCTCATGGGACAACCTCGAGAAGTCCTAAATGAACATGAATTGGTGTTAAATCTGAGTGGAATGGAAATATCCCTCTGCTAAATGTCCAGTTCTTGTTCTAACCTATGGGTCTGCAGGAAAGGAGGGGGATTAGAGATTAGAGACAATGGTGTTATCTATTTATTTATATAATGGGATATGTCAACATGCCAACATTTTGAACCATAATTCTGTGTTTGATGCATATTTTGTGCTTTTTACATGGTGGAGCTCTCACGTCACTTGTGATCTTTGCTACGTGCATCAGACATTTTGTTCTTAGATGTGTCTCCCTGTTTATTTATTTCTAGAACCAAAATTCACCTTTAGAGATTAGAGACAATGGTGCTATCTATTTAACTGTTTATATAATGGGATATTTTACACAGTCATATGCCAACATTTTGAACCATAATTCTATTCTGTGTTTGATGCATATTTTGTGCTTTTTACACAGTGGAGCTCTCACTTCACTTGTGATTTCTGCTATGTGCATCAGGAATTTTGTTCTTAGATGTTTTCCCTGTTTTTTTTTATTGCTAGAACCAAAATTCACCCTTAGAGATTAGAGACAATGGTGTTATCTATTTATTTATATAATGTGAGATTTCACACAGTCACAGGCCAACATTTTGAACCATAACTCTATTCAGTGTTTTATGCATATTTTGTGCTTTTTACACAGTGGAGCTCTTGCTTCACTGGAGATCTTTGCTACATGCATCAGGCATTTTGTTCTTAGATGTTTTTCACTGTTTTTTTATGGCTAGAACCAAAATTCACTTTAGAGATTAGAGACAATGGTGCTATTATTTAACTATTTCTATAATGGGATATTTCACACAGTCACATGCCAACATTTTGAACCATAATTCTGTGTTTGATGCATATTTTGTGCATTTTACACAGTGGAGCTCTCACTTCACTGGTGATCTTTGCTACATGCATCAGGAATTTTGTTCTTAAATGTGTCTCCCTGGTTTTTTATTGCTAGAACCAAAATTCACCTTTAGAGATTAGAGAGTGCTATTACTTAACTATTTCTATAATGGGATATTTCACACAGTCACATGCCAACATTTTGAACCGTAATTGTGTGTTTGATGCATATTTTGTGCTTTTTACACAGTGGAGCTCTCACTTCATTGGTGATCTGTGCTACATGCATCAGGAATTTTGTTCTTAGATGTGTCTCCCTGTTTTTTTATTGCTAGAACCAAAATTCACCTTTAGAGATTAGAGACAATGGTGCTATCTATTTATTTATATAATGTGATATGTCAGCGTGCCAACATTTTGAACCATAATTCTGTGTTTTATGCATATTTTGTGCTTTTTACACAGTGGAGCTCTCACTTCACTGGTGATCTCTGCTACATGCATCAGGAATTTTGTTCTTAAATGTGTCTCCCTGTTTTTTTATTGCTAGAACCAAAATNTTGGTGTTGTCTTTGAAGAACTCCTTTTCAGCTTTAGAAAGATTCTATTAGAATTATTTAAGCAATATCACTAAGCAAGCCAGCACTAAACCTTACTGTGAACTCTTCAAGCTAGATAAAGAATAAATTATTTCACTTCACCTTAAGTGATCTTATTTTTTAAGACAAACTTAAGAAAACTGAAAAAATATTCATGCTACTTTAAAAYSTTTAGAGGAATTTTTCAAGGCWYTRTCTACACRGAGATATTCAGGAAAACTACACTAAACCAATGAAGTTGGTAATTTAAAGCAGATTTTCTAAAATGTTATAAACTACTTAAGAGGAAATCCCTGCAGAGAATTAGGATGACCCTGACCTGATTTCATTTCTAAAGAGTAGATAACCAGGATTTCCATGTAAATTAACTAATGCCTTGTACGGAATCAATCTCAGAAAATTCACTTTTTTTCCCTATAATTTACTGTTCCGTGCAAATGCAAATGAGTGTTTGCATGAATATATGAATATTCATAGGCACTGACACACATCCAGTTCAAACCAAAAAATGCAAGAGAACCTCTGGTACCACTCATTTTCTCTTTCTCCTAGGAAAAAGGAAATTCTGCTGCATCTTCCCAAGCACTTTCCCATGCCACCATAAAGAAATTTTAGGATTGGAGTTTGCCCACCAAAGCAGTGAGCTCATGGGACAACCTCAAGAAACCCTAAATGAACATGAATTGGTGTTAAATTTGAGTGGAATGGAAATATCCCTCTGCTAAATGTCCAGTTCTTGTTCTAACCTGTAGGTCTACAGGAAAGGAGGGGGATTGGAGATTAAAGAAAATGGTGATATCTATTTATTTATATAATGGGATATGTCAACATGCCAACATTTTGAACCATAATTCAGTGTTTTATGCATATTTTGTGCTTTTTACACAGTGGAGCTCTCACTTCACTTGTGATCTTTGCTACATGCATCAGGAATTTTGTTCTTAAATGTGTCTCCCTGTTTTTTTATTGCTAGAACCAAAATTCACCAAATCTGAGTGGAATGGAAATATCCCTCTGCTAAATGTCCAGTTCTTGTTCTAACCTATAGGTCTGCAGGAAAGGAGGGGGATTAGAGATTAGAGACAATGGTGCTATCTATTTATTTATATAATGGGATATTTCACACAGTCACATGCCAACATTTTGAACCATAATTCTACTCTGTGTTTGATGCATATTTTGTGCTTTTTACACAGTGGAGCTCTCACTTCACTTGTGATCTTTGCTACATGCATCAAGAATTTTGTTCTTAGATGTGTTTCCCCGTTTTTTTATTGCTAGAACCAAAATTCACCAAATCGCAGTGGAATGGAAATATCCCTCTGCTAAATGTCCAGTTCTTGTTCTAACCTATGGGTCTGCAGGAAAGGAGGGGGATTAGAGATTGGAGGCAATGGTGCTATCTATTTATTTATATAATGTGATATATCAACATGCCAACATTTTGAACCATAATTCTCTGTTTGATGTATATTTTGTGCTTTTTACACAGTGGAGCTCTCACTTCACTGGTGATCTTTGCTACATGCATCAGGAATTTTGTTCTTAAATGTGTCTCCCTGTTTTTTTTATTGCCAGAACCAAAACTCACCTTGAGAGATTAGAGACAATGGTACTATTATTTAAATATTTCTATAATGTGATATTTCACACAATCACATGCCAACATTTTGAACCGTAATTCTGTGTTTGATGCATATTTTGTGCTTTTTACACAGTGGAGCTCTCACTTCACTGGTGATCTTTGCTACATGCATCAGGAATTTTGTTCTTAGATGTGTCTCCCTGGTTTTTTATTGCCAGAACCAAAATCCACCTTCTGTCTCCAATTCATTTGTTGGTGTTTATCTTTTCTCTCTACACTGAGCAGTCTCAGCTATTCATCCTCTCAGCCTCTGGTATATCAAAAATAATTTAGATTGACCAATTTTCTTTTTTTTTTTTGGGAGGGGGGACTGAGCGGTGATTAGTGTTCATCCCTCAGGTTGTTGTTGATATCATAAGTGAATACTCCACCTATTTGTTCCTTCCCCGTTTTTGGTTTTTAGTGGGTTTTTTTTTTGGTTTTTTTTTTTTTTTTTTNAGCTCTCACTTCACTGGTGATCTCTGCTACATGCATCAGGAATTTTGTTCTTAAATGTGTCTCCCTGTTTTTTTATTGCTAGAACCAAAATCCACCAATTCATTTGTTGGTGTTTATCTTTTCTCTCTACACTGAGTGGTCTCAGCTATTCATCCTCTCAGCTCTGCTATATCAAAAATAATTTAGGTTGACCAATTTTTTTTTTTTGGGAGGGGGGACTGAGCGGTGATTAGTGTTCATCCCTCAGGTTGTTGTTGATATCATAAGTGAATAATCCTCCTATTTGTTCCTTTCCCTGTTTTTTTTTGGTGGTTTTTTTTTGTTTTTTTTTTGTTTTTTTAAGGCTGACGTGAGGAAAAATAATTTTTAAGTGTCTGCAATTGTAGCAGAACCCTGATTCCCAGTTGTGGGTGGAGAGAGCAGGCTGAGGAAGAATCCAAACATACAGGAATGATGTTTTGTTCTATGAAATGGGCAAACATCAAGATCCCCTCCAGAGGATGGAGGCAGCAAAAGTAAAAGTGTAAAGCCACCAAATCAGGTCACAGAGCAAATATTGAAAGCTCTGTAAGTGCATGAATGACAGCAGGGCTGAGAACGCCCCGTCCYGAAACAGCTGCTGGATGTAATTCTAATATTAGATGTAATTCTAATATTACAACAAACTATCAGCACGCAGCAAAGCTTCCTGAGAGCAGGTGGGAGTGCTTCCATCCAGATAATCGCTTTCATAAAAATAGTTTGCTTGGTGGGAGAAGAAGATTAACACTTTTTTGGGGTTAACAGTTTGAGGGTCAAGTTGTGTTCTCAAGCCTGATTTGAAAGCTAATTAAAAGTTGAGGGAAATCTGTATTTTGAAATTACTCATTTCAATGTCCCAATGAAAGTTCTGAGTAGGGGTCCATAGGAACATAGAGTGTGTGGGAAGCAATGAGTAAAGAAAAATATTTAGACCAGAGTTTAAATTATCGGAATGAGTCAAGCCAAAAGCAGCATGTCTACATTAGTAAGTGCTAAATGTATCAGGGATTTACAGGCACAACACTCCTCATCAGAAGACAGCAATAAATATTTGCTTGTAGCCTATAAAACTAAGAATTCTGAATTATTGAGATCAATGCACTCAGATACACAAACACAAACACAAAATTACAATTACTCATGTCGAGGTCTCAGAAGTGAGACAGCACCATGTAAGAAGGCTGAAGAACATTTATATTTATTAGTAACAGAGGAGGATGCTACATAAARTCAGATCAGCCCCTTAGGAGTAAGMATTTCAACTTGGCAGGCTGTGAATAACAATTCTGAAAGATTTGGCTGAGGAGATCCCTGACCTGCTGTGATGGTCCTGAATTTGTTCTGAAAACACAGGGAAACATTGGAGATTGGAAYAATGTCAGTGTTAAGTGAAAGGGATGAACAGAGCAGCTCTGCTGACAAATTTTGGTATTTCTTTTGGGCAAGAAAAATGTAAAAGCTGGGAAAGGATCCCGTTCATAAAGAAGCCAAAGAAGAAAGATATAAATAAAGCTATACCATATATTTCAATGGAACATAAATCTTGTTAAATAGGGTGTGCTAAAGCAGGCAAATGCAAAGTTTAAGTGTGTTTAAGAAMAAAGAGTGGGAGCCAAACCAACAAACTGAGGTTTGTGTTTTGAACAGTTTTTTTTCAGTGCCTGAAAAGGGAAAAGGTGTCACAGTGACAACAACACCATGTGAACTTCCAGTGTAACACCCTTATAAAACAGGAACTGTGTTTTAACCAGGGAATATTGAGTGGGACTTGTAGTTTAAATCTAGATTTTCAAAGTTTTTGGACTAGAGGTATTAATACTGGACTACAGTATATAGTCCCATGCATGTATTTTCTAAATGATGGATAAAAGTTCAATGGGATAGAGAAAAGAAATGACAAAATTACTTCTGATTTTGAGAAAAATATGTTTCAAAGGAAGATGCAATGAGCTGTGCCTGCTTCATGTACCAAAGGAAGACAGGGTGAGTTTGTTACAAAGCAGGAATATGCTTACAGTATAAAATATCAGATATAAGAGAATTCTTTCATTTCCTGGAGGAAGGCTTGACAAGAACCAATACAGGAAGCTGAAGATCTTTTCTGGGGGATAGAAGACACATGTTCCTAGCAGTGGGATGATGCTGAATTCTGCTTCTAAACCTTTCAGATGAAGCCTTTGTGCTTTTCTAGAAGAGATTCTTCAGCCAAATAAAAAGTTGAATTAATAAGATGCTGCAATCTCTGGTAGATGGAAAGGTCTCCCAGGATTTCCATCAAACCAACCAAGAATGTTGTTAAAAAAAGACTATTCCTTACCCCACACAAAGATGGATAAACCTACAGACATCTCACATGTTCTCACTAAGAAGAAACTCCTTTAGTCCTTCTGTTCATTAAGAGGCTTTTGTAATTAAGCATTGAACAAAGAAAAAGCTTTGTCTTTTGGAAATAATGATAATGATGATGATGATGAAAATGATGACAATGACAAAATTTCTAGGGGGTTTCACAGCCCATTTTCTGTGTGAAATAAATAAATTGAAGTTCAATATGTGTATTTTCCTTATCATATGACAGCAAATATAAAAACAGTGAATACTRCTTTATATTGTAAAACAAAATACAAGCTGCTAAAATTATTTATGGGTAGAAAACAGTAAAATACTATAGATAATCAGCATAGGATGAAGAAAATCCTACAAAGGCCACTAGGACCCATCAGAAGGATACTCCTTGTGGTTTACAGAATATCCCTACTGTTGGAAAAGGTGAGTACAAATACTGTTATTTGAGTTTTTTTTTTTTTGTTTTGTTTGTTTTTTTTAAGAAGTCACTATAGGGAAAGAATGTTTTTAAAGCTAGTAAGCCAAAAGAACTTGCTAAGCTTCACTACAAAGTGGATGCARACATCACAGGAGGGCTCAGTTAAGTTTCCCCAATCAGCTCCTCTGAACTTCAAAACCAGAGGCAATTTGAATCAGAAGTAAAGGTGGAAATAAAAAAGGAGAAGTAAAGCAATTTCTTTTTTCTCCAGCACCTATGGGCCAAATTCCATAATTCCAGATGCTGTAATTCCCTTCACTTTCCCTGCCAGTTGCAGAGGAACAGGGAGAGGTAATTCTGTTTGTGMATTTATCAAGCTTTACATCTTGCAACGTTTACAGCTCTGATGTGACTTTTCAAGGAAAAGCTTCTGCTGGGCTTTGTGGGGCCAAATCTGCCACATACTCCCACTTCATGATTTCAACCAAATTACTCCAGAAGTTCTGGTTTTAATATCCTAATGTTGGTTTTTTTTCCAGTTCAGAATCACAGAAAAATCAGTACACAGGAAAGCAACACTCTCACACCATACACAGTTCCCCTGTTAAATCACCCCCTTCAAGCTTTCTTGATCAGGTCTGATTTCCTCTTTAAACCCCTTTAAAATCCCTCCTCATCCCTGGATATCACTGTAGAGCAAATCCTGCTTTCAAACACATTTTCACAACTGCTCCCAGTTTAACAGACCTCAGAACACACAGAACTTCCCTGTCTGGGAAGCAGAAATCCCTCCAGCCAGGCAGGATGCTTTCCTTGCTTTGACTTTCAAAAAGAGCAAAAATTTTGGGGGCACCCAAAGATTTCTGTGCTGCCAAATTCCCCTGGATGGTGAGACCCCATAAATGGATGGGATAAAACTCCTGGTGGACACCTTGATCTCGGCTGTGGGTGCATGAGCTGAGCTTTGCTGGGCCTAGGCAGGGTTTTAAACCTTGCCCTTCACTGGATTTCAATGATTTGCACAGATTGGCAGCCAAACAGCTGCTTTTTTTGTGCCAGGGAGGATAAAAATTAACCCCCAGCAGAGTTCTTAAAACCATGAAGTCCTCCCAGCATCTTCAAACCATGATGTCCCTCCTCTGATGCAAAAACCTCCCATTTTAGTGGCCAAAACCTTCTATTAATAAGTAATTTCTGGTCACTTGTAGATGAATTTGTGCTTGAAAAAGCACAGGAACACAGCAGTCCTTGCAGACCCAGAAGAATAGCAGAAGAAACTCTCCAAAAGCCAAGAACTTTTAAACTCTTTTAGGGGCTTCTTTCCCACAGAATTGCAAAATAAAAATAAAAATGAAAATAGAAATAAAAATAAAAATAAATAAAAATAAAAATAAATAAAAATAAAAATAAAAATAAAAATAAAAATAAAAATAAAAATAAAAATAAAAATAAAAATAAAAATAAAATTAATAAAGATCTATGTATACTGAGAATTCTTGCATAACACACTTAAAAGAAGGAAGTCAGTAACATCATAGAAAGTCTGAATGTGCATAAAGCACCAGAAACTGATGGGTTTATGACCAAATATTGTGTCCTTAGACCTATTTATCAAGATTTTGCACAATAAAAGTTAGTTTCTCTTCAAGAGGAAGTAAACAACTAAAATTTTAAACCCCAGGTAATTTCAAAGCTTGGAAAAAAATTACATGGGTTGGACTTCTTGTCTCTGGATGTAGAAATAATTAAGCAACAGGACCGTACAGTCATGGCAGTAACAATATGATTTTGTACCAATATGATTTTGTACCAATATGATTTTTGAAGATACATCAAGGATTGGCACTTAGACTCAAAAAAGATCCTAAATCTCATTCTGTTTCTGGATTTTTGGTTTGAATATGTTCAAGGGGAAGAAAGTTGATGAGGCTCTGCTGACAACTGTTCATTTTGGCCATGAGAAATTAAGCAGAATTCTTAAAATTGAGCAAGKGAGGGACAGATCAGAGGCAGGACCTGAAAAGAGTCTCTGGAAAATGCTGAGCTCAGGATGGCTCATTCAGCTCAGATTCTGCATTAAAACTGATAAAAAGAGAAAAGGAAGGTGTTGCATTTCTGCATTTTCAAAACAAACAAAAAAGGAGTTAATAAACTTCTGAGGATTAACTATAAATATATTAAATTAAATTAATTAAATTAATATATTAGATTAAATTAATATAAAAATTAAATATTCTGTTAAATACCTGCAGGTCTCAGGTCCTCAGAAACTTTAAGAAATTGAGAAAAAAAGAGAGATTTCTCAGTTGGGCTTAAAAAAAATTGTGAAAATGAATATTTTCACTCCCTGACATTCTTTTCCCATTTCACCACATACTTTTGTGTGGAGCAGACAGCAYTTTAAAGACTCACAAAGCTGTTGTCATTAATTTCATCTGGCAATAGACAGAGCCAAAAACAAACAGTTCCATACKATTAAAACCTCCCACAATGGGAAATCTTACAGGGCTGAAAGGGGAGCAYGTTTTTACAGAGCTCAGCTGAAATAAGAAATTCAGCTGAAAATTGCTTTATACTCGAGGACAAAGCCATTTCTGGAGGATAATACAGAATGAGAATGGTGTGAGAAAATTTYTGAGATGAATTTCTGCATAAGAAACAAATTAAGAAAGAAAAAAAAAAATTAAAGCCACTTCTTTACTTGCCCTTTCTTGAGAAAAATMGAAAAAATCATCTTTCTCTGTTTACCATCTTAGTTAAAAATAAAGAATTCTTCACTCAATCTCAGGTGTATTTCTGTTTGCATGATGACAGCTGTCATACATTTCAATTACCCCTTTTAGAGGTGGATATCAAATTATTTATATATCAAATTATTAAAAAATTTATGTTAATWAATCAAAAAGTCCTCTCTTCCATCAGTAACAGCAGTAATTGCATAAAAGCTCTCATCTGAACCTTTTTTTTGCACTTTGGAGAAACTGATGTGGATGAACTTAAGGAAAAATGGATTAATTTCTAAAAACCATGTAATTTCTAGAAATCTGTCAGAAGATGAAAAGGTGTCTTTAAATCCAAGTTCTACTCTTTACTCACACARGAGGCAGAAATTCAGCAGGGATTAAAGCCCAATTTCCTATTTTTTTATCAGTAATATTGATTCTTTACATATTGCACATATACTATACATTTACCACTTTTCTCTAAATTTGTTAACAGGCATAATACTTCCATTAAATGAATTGTATACTTTTATATTAAAATATTAATAATTAATATTTATATTAAATGAATTGTTAATGCTTTTGTGACTCTTGAATATCTTATTTTGCAATTCCTTCAGGATCTGATGCTGTTTGGACTGGGGTTTTTAAGTTATGTTAACAGAAAATTGTTTTTAAGTTGTGTTAACAGAAAATTTCATTTTGGTTTGGTTTTTTTTTGTATTTTTTTAAAATTTATTTAATGGAAGGTAAATAGCTTAGGAAGTGCCTGGCCTTATAACATCTGGGGAGAATTACCAGCAGCAATATTCCTGTAGACAAGACAGTCTAAGAGGATGAGCAAGGTGAGTTTTCTAGGGAAAAAAAAAACAAAGAAAGAGGATTCTGAAATAAAAGGGAGAAGCTGGGGAAGGGATAGTAAAAAATCAACTGAACAGAAAGTTTATTTGAAAAAATCAACTGAACAGAAAGCAGCCAGGAATAAGGGAGAAGGAGCAGGTTTTCTTTTCCTGTGTTTTTCATCCCAATTTGCTTCTCTGCAAAACCCAGAGTGATGGGAAGAAATCCTACAGTGTCTTAATAGACCAAGGAAATGAAAGTTTTAAAATTTGTGAGATCAAATTCAAGCCCTGAGCCAGTGCCTGAAGCTTTTGTAGATTACTGACAGGCACTCACAGAAAAGGTGCACACCAGTCTGAATTACCTTTATTGAATGACAGCAAAAAGAATTTATCACAAATGTTTATCTCACTGCAGTTCTGCCCATTCATATTTCTGTCTTGCTGGGTCAACCTCACATAGCATCAACAAAGGAAAATTCTCTCAGGCCACTGGAACTGATTTATACCCACAAGAATGTG
>NW_026624151.1:114612-124179 GCF_030028575.1 Malurus melanocephalus
CTTCAAAGGCCAATTCTACTGCAGTCGTGGCTTKCATGGAATGGGTTTGTCCTGCTGAGCTCATGAAAACAAAGTTTTGTCTGTTTTGTAGMTTGGGCTCCTGACCTGCCATAAAAATAAATGCTATCTTCTCCCAATATTAAATTGGAGGCTGTTTCTTGTTAATACTGTGGTATATGTGTCTCTCCCATATGCCTGGCATTAAAAATAATAAATTGGGTTCCCTTATCCTGTGGAAATCTCTTCTTTTTCCCTCTCCTGTTYTGGTCTCCTGCTCTTTTCCACATARTYTTGCCKACAGACTCASAGARTTTGGATTAAAACAAAATGCAGGAGCCTTTTCCCCCTGACAGCAGAGACAYAATCAGTTCACACCTTCATCTGATGTTCCACTTAACCCACAGCACTCTCTGAACAAGAAAAAAAATCATACCAATAGAAGAGGAAATTAATTTGTTTAAAGAAGATTGTATTTCCACTACACTTCAATGTTGTTTGTTTATCATATTTTCATTTTCTGCTGCTCTTTGCTATTTAATTCTCTGTGTGTTTTGCCTATGAAACTGTGTCTGTTGGTACCATGGAATAGCTGAGCAGGATCTTGGGTATCTTAGAGATTGAACATGGGGAGCAAGAGAAAAAATCATACCAATAGAAGAGGAAATTAATTTGTTTAAAGAAAATTGTATTCCCACTACACTTAAACATTTTTTATTTTGTGCTGCTCTTTGCTATTTATTTTTCTGTGTATTTTGCCTGTGCCATGAAACTGCAATTGATACCATGCAATAACTGAGCAGGATCTTGGGTATTTTAGAGATTGAACATGGGGAGCAAGACAAAAAATCATACCAATAGAAGAGGAAATTAATTTGTTTAAAGATTGTATTCCCACTACACTTCAACATTGATTGTTTATTTTGTGCTGCTCTTTGCTATTTAATTCTGTGTGTGTTTTGCCTGTGCCATAAAACTGCAAGTGTCTGTTGGTACCATGCAATAACTGACCAGAATTGTGGATATTTTAGAGATTGAACATGGGGAGCAAGAGAAAAAATCCTACCAATAGAAGAGGAAATTAATTTGTTTAAAGAAGATTGTGTTCCCAATACACTTCAACATTGTTTGTTTATTATATTGCCATTTTGTGCTGCTCTTTGCTATTTAATTCTGTGTGTATTTTGCCTATGAAACTGTGTCTGTTGGTCCCATGGAATAACTGACCAAAATCATGGGTATTTTAGAGATTGAACATGGGGAGCAAGACAAAAAATCATATCAATAGAAGAGGAAATTAATTTGTTTAAAGATTATATTCCCACTACACTTCAACGTTGTTTGTTTATCATATTGACATTTTGTGCTGCTCTTTGCTATTTAATTCTGTGTGTTTTGCCTGTGCCATGAAGCTGTGTCTATTGATACCATGCAATAGCTGACCAGGATCTTGAGTATTTTAGAGATTGAACACGGGGAGCAAGACAAAAAATCATACCCAATAGAAGAGGAAATTAATTTTTTTAAAGATTGTATACTGCCATTTTCAGCTGCTCTTTGCTATTTAATTCTGTGTGTGTTTTGCCTGTGCCATGATACTGTAAGTGTCTATTTGTACCATGCAATAACTGAGCAGAATCCTGGGTATTTTAGAGATTGAACATGGGGAGCAAGACAAAAAATCATACCAAGAGAAGAGGAAATTAATTTGTTTAAAGAAGATTGTATTCCCACTACATTTCAACATTGTTTGTTTATTTTGTGCTGCTCTTTGCTATTTAATTCTGTGTGTATTTTGCCTATGCCATGAACCTGCAAGTGTCCATTGATACCATGCAATAACTGAGCAGAATCCTGGGTATTTTAGAGATTGAACACTCTGTTTTAGCAATTTTCCTGTTCTGATCAGTTATCAATTATCACTAATACATTCAGCACAGTCACCTCATTGTTATATTGCTGCTGATAATTAATAGCAGTCTTTTCCAGACTAAATTCCTCATGCTCCTGCRGTGAGTGCTACACTTCACAAGACACAGAATTCTTTTTCTGCCTAGCTCTTCAGCAGGTAATTTCATCAAAATCAGCAAAGCTCCTTCTACTTCCATATATAAATCAATTACAGAAATTTTCCTTAGGGAAGGATGAGAACACACAAGTTTTGTGTGTCCTATCCCACTCTAAAACACCCCACTGATTTCACACTGTTAAATGGTAAAAAGAATATCTAAATCTATCCACTATTTCCTGGGTAAAAAAATTATCTAAAGACACTTCATGTCTTGAGGATTTATCCCTTTTTAACCTATTGTTATGGTTAGCTTAATTTGTTAGTCCTAAATTATTACTCTGTTGAAAAAGGCAATTTTTAAAGAGTTTAATTTCTCTCTGCTAGAAAAAAAGCTTACTATGCTACATTTCAGACTACTTTTTTATCAAAGCAGCATCAAAATATGAGAAATAAAGCCTCTTAAGAGATATTACAGATCACTGTGATCATCTCCTTCTTTCACAATAACCACCATAATGTTATTTTCTTCTCAGGAATTACATAGTGTCTGAAWTTTTTCTAGGCATAGAAGCTGGCCTAGTCACAATTAAATGGAGAATCCTTTGGAAAATTCACTTTATCAGTGGTTTTTGCTCTGTTTAGATGGAATTCATCTGCTGAGCATCTCTTTACATTCCCTCCATGGCATTTCCATGCATTGTTCCAATCTCTCCCCAGCGTTCAAACAGCAAAGACAATGGGAGAAAATAATTCCACATTTCCATCGATGTGTGCACAAATGGACTCAGCCTGTGCATTCTTYCTTTTCTTATTTTTACCCCCCAAAAAGAGCTCCCAGGGCAGGGAAGGAATGCTGGATCATGGCTGTGTGTTCCCCCAGCGTATCCCACAGAGGGATGTTGTTGCTGTTATTTTAACAGCAGATCTCTGCTGTTGTTTCTATTTTAATGGCAGATTTTAAAGCTTCCGYTGACATTGGTGCAGACCCCGAAGCTCAGAGGTGGTGAGCAGATGGTGATACAAAGGAGGAATGTTGTATCTATAAATATTCTGGTGAAATTCATATCCAGTGTTCTGCAAAAGAGCCAACAAACTATTCCAAATTCTTAATATGGGATTTAAATTAATCTTATGTGGTAAATGGGTTCTTAATATTTTCTCAGAGAGTGTCACTATTTATGTCAAACCACTGAAAATAAAAAAAAGAGAGATTAATTGTGTATTAATTATCATTTTAAAATGTTGCCATTTACCAAATAAGGGGTAACATTTCATTCTGAGTTGCCAGAGCTTCTAACACAGTCCAAGAGAAGGGGCAGCAATTAAATGCTCCTGGATAGTTTGTCATGATCAAAATTAAGTTAATGGTGCACTACATGAGTTTAATGTGCAGAAACTCCAACCCCCATTGCACTTCATTTTTACATTTTGTGCAAAAATGAAGTGCAATGTCCTTAAACCAAARTGCCAAACAGTTCTGCAAAACCACCCTGAGTGGGTCTGTGTGAATCTGCAATCTCTAAACTGGCAATTTTTGATGTTCTATTTACACCTTCAGCTTCTAATTTATTTGCTAATGGTGACACACTGATTGTTGTTTGCCACCTATTTTTATTATTTCGGGAACAGAGAGGAAATGTTGTTTAAAAAAAAATCTGTGCACAGAAAATCAGTGCCTCTAAACAGCATGTGCATTAACTTTATGCAGTTGTTTTTGTTTCCTAAAGTGGCATTCCCATCTGAAAGATGAAAAATGAAGCTATACAAATGACAAAAAATATGTGAAAGTGAGGAACATTATTTTTTCATCATCTTTTCATAAGCACATTAAATAACTCYAGCCTAAAGCATCTCTTTCAAACACTATAAAAGTAAGGGGATWGATTGCCTGTCTATGTATCAAACATTTTAGCTGCATTTTTTAGGAAATTTGGCTCACAGAAGGCCACCAGTTGATAAATTTTCCTTTTTCCCATAATATTCTCACCCAGTGATCCTAACTGGTCAGCTTCAAACAACTTTGACAGAGTGGCTGCAAAGGAATTACATTTCTAAACATTTTGTGAAATTCAAAATGTGCAGAAATTTGCACCTTCACTGAAGAGGCTCTCTTGAACTATTTGCTCCATGGAGAAAACATTTGCCTGCACCCTGAGATATTCAGGGAAATGCAAGGGGAGCTGAAAATGTTGGTAAAAAAACCACAATCATTGGGGAAGGGCAGGAGGAACTCACATTTCTGATGACAGCAATAATAATTTGAAAATAATTTGTTTCTTTCACAGAAATAACCTTTAAAAGTCGTCAAGAGTTCAGGGTCCAGAGGAAGAGCAAAACCAGGCAAGAGGGGTGGAAAATGGTTATAAATTCTTCTTGAAGTGCTGGCAGGTGCTCCTTCCTATTTTATTTTACAAAATCTAAATAATAACATCTCTTCTGCCCTCTGCAAACAACTTTCAGTAAAAGTAGCTGCAACAGTGTGCAAGAAGACAGAATAAGAAATAAAGATTACCTTTTTCCTACATAACTTTCCTGCAACTGAAATCCAAAAAACTGAGTAATAACAAAACACCTTTGCCCAACTTTTACCACAGGTTGTTGGGCAGAAAAAAAGATAATTTCTCACTTAAGCTCTATCATTTTTGTTCTTCATGTTGGGTCTATGAGCTGTAAGATGACAGTGGGTCTGCAGTCCATCTCAAAGAGCACAAAATGAATGAAGTTTGTTAGGGCTAAATTTGATTTTTTTTTTCAATTATGGTCATGTATGCCAATACCACTCTTTTAAACTCGATGGGATCTTTGAAGCCATGTAAATAATAAAACTTCTTTCCACACCCCTACCCCCCATTTTTCAAATGAAGTTTAGGCTTTTAGGTTCAATAAATGCCTAAATTGCATCTGATGTGTTTTCCAGCTCCCAGTGACTTTTACTTTTCTGAATAAATGGTCATAATTTAATTTTGTTCAACATTCTGTCTTTTGTTTTCACCACAAAAGGTGGTTTGAGAAATACTGAATGGATTTACCTRAAGTTCCAACATCAGAACTGCTAAATGTGCAAAACAAGATCAAACATGAGGGAAATAAAATCAAAGTCCTGCTACAGTTCCATGGCAAGCAACAAAAGGACTTGAGAGTTTTATATAGAAATGAAAATACAGGGTGAAAATAAAGAATCTTATTCCTCAACTCACAACTAAAATAATTTCAATATATRCCATTTTAATAGCTAAAATAGCTATTAAACCATTATCAATATATACCATTTTAATAGCTTCTTCTGCTTAAAGCTACGTACTTTAAAAATGAAAAATTACATTCCTTTCTGAAGGGACTGTCCCTTACTAAAGTTACACATCACAGCCAGCACTGMTCTAATTGAAATATTGAAGAAATACATTCTAGAAATAGAAATAAAGTCTATTCTCCCTGTTGTTTATTTTGTGTCACAGACAGAATTCTGTACAATTAGGCCCTGCTCCTATAAATACATAAATGTGAGCTCACATTTATGAGGTTTGGGTGGAAGATTCACTGCAATGAAGGACATGAATAATTTTTGGCAAAATTGGGGCCTCAGATAGCAAGGAGGAAACAGGCTAAAGGAACCACCTTTGTAAAAAAAAAACAGGGGAAAGATCCCATGAACAGAAATTCAAGTTTTATAAACTTTTAAGTGCCAACCAGAGCGTTTAAAAAAAGAAGAAACTGGAGGATATCAGAACTGATTTTTTTTTTATTTAAATCAAAGTTGAGAGTGTGCCTTTAAGGATTTATGGCATGGCACTGCCCAGGGTTTGCTTCCTTTGGCTCTGACTGAACCATTGTTTTCTTTTGCCAAGAGATTCAGGGACTGAAAGTGCAGCTTTTTCTTCCTCCCAGCTGTTTGCTCACACATTATCAAATATTTTCCCTGCAGCTTTTTGCCCTTGCCTTGCTCAGGGGGTGTGAACGATGCAGGAATTTCTGCTGCTCTGCTTCATTTTAGCAGAGCGATAATCTCAGGCAAACGTTTGCAATCTGTCTTTCATTAAAGGAGTTTTTTTTGGGGTTTTTTTTGCACTTCTATTTTAGCCCAGAGAATTTTTTTTTGAATTGCCCCTTTTAAAATAAGATTTCACATCCAATTTTGCCTGGAGGGAAACCCTTGTGCTGCCACAAATTTATCTTTTGGATAAAAGGGAATGATCTTTTTGAGTGATTCTCCCCAAAGACAGTTCTACCTTTAAATCCTGAATTTTACCTATTTGCTATGAACTAAATTGAACAAATCTCTACATAAAACAATGCTTCTGCCATTAAAAATCAAGGCCTTTTTTGGCTGCTTTGTACAAAAACAGGTGTGAAAATTGCCCTGTAAAATGAAAGTAGCTTTTGTTGCCAAACATATGAAACCTTTTGCAGAACAAGATAAGATTCTCTTATTTTTAGCCATCAAATGTAACATTAGTATCTAACACTTGTTGCCATTAAAAAAAAAAAAAAGGTAAATGCAAAATAGGAACACAGAAAACTGGTATTTTTGAAATACTTAAAATATGATAAATGTTTAAATATGGTGGTTTAGTGACACTAGGAAAAGATTATACTGCATTCCTATAAAAAATCATATAAAAATATTGGTATAATATGGAATATATAATACATACATGAAATAATTTCTATATAATATATATATATGTAAATATTATAAATCCATCTAGAGGGAGAGACTTGTGCATGCAAATGATGTGGAGAAAGTATATAGCAAGTAAAACTATATATAGCAGATTCAAATTATATATATTATTCAAATTATAATATAATTATAATTATATTATATAGCAGATTCAAACTCTGTCCAATATTGAACAGTCCCTTTTTCAGGAGCTTGTGGGAGTAGCAGAAATGTCTTCACTAAAAAGAAAAATCTCTAGTTCTTAAACAACAAAAAAAAAAATTCTAGAACAAAAGCAACAAAAAAGAGAGGGAGAATTGCATTCCCTAAAAATGGGGAATATTAAATATTTGGTATAAGTTATCATCACTGTTATGTTTTTGTTAAAACACAGGAATAGAATGGGCTCAGGTTCTCAACTGCTTGCTGAATTTGGCCCCAAAATGGTATCTAAAAACTATTCTGAAGAAAAACAAAACCCCAAATATTTTAAAATAACTTTTGAAAATCATATCCTCATAAAAGAACAGCCTTTTTTTTTTTTATCTGTGTCAGGGTAGTCAAAATGTAATTGAAGAAAATGAAAATGTTAAATCTTCAGTCTGGCAAATCCTTTGTGCAAGAAACTCAATCAGTGATTTATTCCTGTGCTTTCCTTATTAAATGAGGATGAGTTTTGAGCCAACAATGTGAACTGGGAATCTTGATATTTTTAATTGCTCTACAAACTCTGCAAACTTGGCCTCCAGCTTCAGATTCCACTCACAAATGAGAAATTAATGCTTTCTATTCCCTTCTTTATTGTAAAKATATACAAATATAAAGGGGGGGTTTCCCTAGCATTTTAGACAAAGAGGAAACTTTGCTCAGGAATTTCTAATTTGGGGTTTTTTTCCCACAAAATATCCCTTTATAAATGGATATCTCACCTGTAATTCATTGCGCACCAAAAAAAAAACAACAAAAAAAAAACAAACAAAAAAAACCAAAAAAAACCCCAAAACCCCAAAAAACACCAAACAAAAAAAAAAGCCTGCAAAACCTCTGTTCTATTTCACAAAACTCCATTTTTATTATTTCTTCAATCTTCCTTTAGGGTTTTCCCTCTGCTGAGATCTGAGTTCCTACTCAAATMCCACCGACCATTCTTTTGAATTTATTATTTAATTACATCAAACTCAAACCATGAGTAAAATAATGACAAATCCTGGTTGAAATCCCCATTTCCCTTAGGATGGACCCATCAGGAAAGAGTGAGGAGCATTTAACCTTCTGTCCTCAAAGAGGGAATTATGGCATCTGCAATTAAAATCACACCTTAATGTGAACGTGGGGAAAAAATTCAGCCAACAAGAGTGCAGAGAATTGCTGTGAATGTTTTCTTATTAATGAATTTTGTCTTATTATTATCTGTACATTGGTTTTTGAACATTTTGTTGATGTTCTGCTGTATCTCAAATGTGAGCACAAATTGCCCCCAGCCCTGAGTGCTGACAAGAAATCACCTCCTKCTTTAGAAATAGAGCAGGAAAAACATCCTGATTTACAGAAGGGTCACAACTCAGACAAATCAAAAATTATACAATGTGGGATAAAGGAAAAAATGAAGCAGAAATTGCGGGGGAAGACTAGAAAAGGAACTTCTGATTTTTCAGGGAACAAATAGAAAATAAGGATTAGACACTTTGTTAGATGATCATAATAATAAAGTTTTTTCTTCCCTTTTTTCTGTGTAAGTGCCTCAGCAAATAACAATTATCTGAGATGTAATTATTTATATTTTAACTCAAGACTGTCGAGCATCTTCATGAATACTCAGCAATCCTTTTTGGATAATCACAATTTAAATGATTGAGGGGTCAGTTCACAAATACATACTCTCATTCAGCTGCAAATAATTCTAAGGAGAAACCATTGGGATTATTCACAACTCTTCATTTCAGTTTGGGGGTCCCAGCCAGGCTGACATTTAAAAAAAAAACTTTTGCTGCTGTGTAGAAAAGATGAGCTCTCTTCCTCCCAGCCATACCCCCAGGAAAAACACATAAATATATGAATAAATGAATTTATATAAATTCATATAAATGAATAAATATATGAATATATGAAAAAATATATTGAATAAATATATTGAATAAATGAAACGAGTTCAAATTCTGAGTAGAGGGAGAGGGCTGAATCATCTGAAGTAGTTTATTATTATAAATTGGGTTTAAATATGTCCTTAATGATAAGAAATGTGTTATGTATAATTTAATTAGCAATTAGAAATTGCCTCAAGGTATACATATAGAATAAGTAACTACACTCACTGCAATAATGACAAACATAATCTCTCTGGCACATAAAAGACCTCTGTATACTGACAATTTAAATATTAATACAATCAAGCACTCAAATTAATGATGTTTATATTCAACAAAACCCCATAATTGCTCAACCAATGCAACAGCATTGGTTAATAAATTAGTTATAAAATAAATAATAAATTGGTTATAAAATTGACTGAACTCCATGTGTAACATCTATTCACTATAAAAAGGCCAAAGATCTGAATAAAGTGGCACAAGTTGCAAAGTATTTTAAGTATTATTCTGAAATTATTATTCTGGATTTTAAGTATTATTCTGAAAAATCTTGTGGAGCTCACTGCAAGAGAAAATAGTTCCTCTAGAAGAGTCTTCATAATTTTTCCTAAAATTTCAAACTTTTTTTGCATTAAACCATGGAGAACAAAAACCATGGGAAGAAGCCATTCTCTTTTTCATTAAAGATTCTGCTTTTCTGAGAGGTTTTCCCTTTCCTCTCTCTTACTTATCTAAACAAAAACAAATTATTGCATTTACTCATATAATGTCATAAGTTATCTTCAGAAACCATTTTGAACAGTATATTTCGT
>NW_026624151.1:125068-130351 GCF_030028575.1 Malurus melanocephalus
TTTTTTTTGGGGGGGGGGTTTTTTTGTTTTTTTCTTTTCCTGAAGTCACATTATATGGCTGTATTTTCACAAAATCTATTAATTTTTGTCCATTTCTGTAAGGGCACAGTGCTTGGCACCTCCAGAGCTGCACTCCCTTTCCCCAGCTCAGGCACAATTTCCTGATTTAGGGAATTTATTCTGTGCAGAATAATCCAAAAAGTCTCTAATGGGGCAGCATGGGTGTTCTGCAGGGACCTTTGAACACCTCTGGGATATTTCAGTTCCTTTATGGGTAACTCTCCCAAACACTGAAGTGAATAATGTGACTGCCCTGATGGCAAATCAAGACTTTTTTATTTTGTACCAAAGAGTTTGGTACAGAAAACCCCCAAATCCTACGATAATAAATGTCCAATTTACCTTTTAAATTCTGAAGCAAAATAAAAACCAATAGGTACCCACAGTCATGGGCCAAATTCTGTATTTTCCTAAAACCTTCTGGCATAAAAAGATTAAGCTTTATGAAGCAAAAAAAAAAAAAAAAAAAAAACTTCTCAGTTTAAAAATAACAGCCTTGTTGTCTTATATGGAGCTTTGTATTAATTACACAATTAAATGGCAGGAGCACTCAGAAATGGTTGCAAAAACATGAATATTCCAGAAAACTGCATCTCATCCAACCTGATTGTTTGCACACTGATCCAGCTACAGCATAAAATGATCACKCAGGTATTAACCTCACCATCATGATTATTTAACTGCCACAGACTGATAAGATATTGCAGGAGATGAAAAAAAAATCCCTCTACATSAGTCAAAATTATTCCCATCCTGATTTGTGCTGAGGGGGAGGCTGATTTGTGGCTGTCACTTTTTTTTTAGGGCATTTCAGAGCAGAAATCAAGAGACAGGTCAAGATCTCTGGTGAGAAAGGCTGTTTAAARCACAATAAAAATTAATTTGCATTTTTGCTGTACAAAGTGCAATGCTGACAGGGCAGCACTGGGATAATTTCTTCATCAAAGTGATTCTTGTAAAAGTTATGAAATGGGATTTAAAAGAACACCTATGGACATTTAATAACTGAGCTTTCAAGAGTTGTAATAACTGAGATTTTCATCAGTCCTCAGAGTAGGATTGAGGAAAATCCAGTATCACAATCAGGAGGAAAAAAAAAGCAAAAAATCCTATCTGTGAATATCTCCATCTATTCCCAAAGTCCCTTTTATCTCATCAAACTCAGACTTACAGCACTTACAGGAATTTCAGGGGTAAAACAGGAAAAACCTATTTTTAAAGCCTCTCTATTCTACACATCATATGTCCCATCCATTTCTAAATGTTATAATTTATATTTTCTTGTTAGAGATATTTCCTCTGCATAGGAATCCACACAGATGCTGCCATCACAAAATATCTGCAGTTCTGGTATCTTATTTGGGTTTATTRCCAATACAAATGCAGCTTTAAATAATGTYTTATTTAAAGYAAAGAYATTCTGGTATCTTCAATTTTCTCCTTGATTTTGGGGGATATTTCTGATGAGAAAATTCTCTATTTCCTGAAGCTCCTAAAAGCTGAAGCTTGGGTTTGTTAATTCATGGAAAAATGTCAGTGTTAGCCAAGAGTGCACCAGTCTCTGAGTGAAGTCAAAGAATTGGTTTAATCATTCATAATTATTCTGTGTGCCCTGATTTAAAACAATTTTTAATGTGGCTGCATTCATATAAATGTGCTGATTATTAATATGATTTGTGTCACTTTTCAACCAGGTGCTTAAGTACTCTTTAGAAACCCTAAATTGGTTCTTTTAAAGGTGGTTGGTAATGATTTTTTTTCCAAATCTCCTTTCCAAGAAGAGAAATGTAGATATAGCTGAAAAAATGCCCATTAAACAATTCTGGAAGATTTCTTTCCCAAAAAAAAAACAAAAGCCTTGAGAAGAAWGAACAGGTGCAGTGGCAGTGAAGTGAAGCCATCACTGTGACAGGGACTGAGTTTTATGCAAGAGTTTAGCTGTTTTCTTGTTTTTTGTTTTAATTTTATATAAATGAAAACTTCATTGAATCCTGCAGAATTTGCCAAAGAACTTTGACTTTTAGAAAAAGAACTGAGAAGCAGTTTTGAGTGTCCAAATGCTTGGTTTGTGTATTGTGTAAATAAAAATGCCTTATTCTTTATTTACTAATTCATTCTATTATTTATTTTAAAACTACTTTTTAATTAATTGAAACAAGGGGGCTTGGGATCTATTTCTAAAATGATTAAACAACTTAGAAAGAACTAAACTCGATTAGTTAAATGTACAAAAATAAATACTTTAAGACTGTCCAAAGCCTAAGTTTTCCTGATTCTCCATGAAAGAAAAACTTTAAAAAAAAAAAAAAAGAAAACTTTTACTAAGCTAAATCTAAGTGAATCCTCACCATTTTCACTGCATTTGCAAACACAAAGCAAATATTGGACAATCCACTGTCATAGGGGTTTAACTCACAATACACTCAGATCAATAACTCGATTAAACAAAGGGTATATGATAATATTATRGTAAATATTATTGTTACAAGTGCTTTTATCACATCTTGGATTGATTTACTGAATCATTGTTTTCTGACCTTGAAGAATATGCAATTAAAAGATGCCCCAGCATGCAAATTGCTGCTTGAATTCGAATTGGCACCACATTTCTTCTCAGTTTTAAAAATTCCAAATCTCCTTTCAAAGACATTTCAATTCCATTTTACCATATCACTATGATTTCTTTCCCTAGCACTTCTCACCAGAAAATGCAGTGGGGTTGTATTTTGAGACAGCTGATGTTTTACAGGTGTAAATGTTGCAATGTAACCTATTTTTAATATTTCAGTATTGGAAATAAGCTTCAAAATGCTACATCTTTAGGGATTTTCCCCCTTCTGAAAACAAAAATATCTTAGATTTTGGACAGTACTCTTTGTCTGGGGAAACTGCAGCTCAAATAAAAAGCTACAGAAGGAAAATCTTTCAATGAAGGACAGGATTAGGATTGGGAGCACTGGGAAGGTCCCATTTGCATTTTCCTACACCCTGGTGCTCACTCTGCTCAGCCAGGTCAGGATTTMCAGAATGTCCTGTCCCATTATTGCAAAGTTATTGCACTGTTTAGGAGGATTTATCAGAAAAATAAGATTTATCATGAAATCTTGTCATTCCATCGACAGGCACTAACACACTCAACTTCCCAGGGAAAATGTTTCTTTCAGGTTTAGAAAATTTGAGTTTCTTTCATTGAATTTGATTTTAAGTCACCAATGTAAATACAGATCTCAATACACACACTTGGGGTGATTTAAATCACACTTCAATGGATTTTACTAATTTTGCAAAAAGGGTAATGTAAATGCCATCTGATCCTGTCTCAATATATCTGGAAATTTTTTTTAATACTCTCAGACTGATTTTAGTGCATTATTTAAAACTTGTTGATCTAGATCAGAAGGCAGGAAAAAGAAAACGTTGGGGGAAAAAAAAAGTTTTGATCTTTGACGACCTAAAACTACAAGCAAAGATTCATACAGGAATCCAGCAAATTACAATAGGAACAGAGATTTGTGTGAGTAGAAGTTACTCAAATGGCACCGACTGTGCTGTAAAACAATTCAAATGTTTTTTTTTTCCTGAATGCAGAGCTCTTGGAAGGCATCTTTCAAGTTTTTCCATCTGAAAAAAGCATCAGTTTTCCTTAAAGACAGATAGGGATAAATCAGGACACTTCTGCCTGAGGAGAGGCTCGCTGGGCTGATATTTGATATAAGTGCTCAGTCCCAAATGGGAGGAGGGAGAAGTGATTGATGGTTTGTAAGGAATTACTTGACTTTTGCATGTAACAGAAGCTTTTTTGGATTCTCCCAAAGTTCTTGTCGAAGACAAGAAACATCTTTTGAAACAGCAGATGGAATAAACCTGTGTAAAAAAAATGCTGCAGATCTAAAACACGTACAAAAGAAAGGAAGAAGTTTTTTGACACGCCACCCTTTTCCTAATGCTCTGCTGCTTTCTAAGATTTGTCTCTATTATTCTATTACCTGTCCTCTTAATACAAGGTGAGTAATTCACCTCGCTGCAGGAGGAGTTTCACAAACCCAGCAGCAGGAGTTSCCCAATCCAGTAAGACACATATTAACAAATCCTTCTCCATTCTCTCGGGCTCCAAGGTCAGAGTTGTTAAGAATTTGACTAAAACAAGTCTTTCCTGAGCCCCAGGGGGCTCGGCTCTCTTGGCTTTCCTCTGGACAGCTCCATCTAAAACTGTCTCCTCTGGGAAAGATGAGATTAACTCTGCTGGATTTTAGGGGATCAGAGCTATTAGGAGGTATTTTTCGCGTTTCCTTCCACCGTGTACACAAAGGAGCAAGGATCCAACAGGTGGAATGAATTCRCACAATCCCAGTCACACAAATATTCGTTAAAAAACTTCTCATCAATAATTCCCAGTCCGAAGGCAAAGCTGACACTCTGTGCCTCACATCTCGTTGTCACAGAGCGCTGCTCATCTCTGAGCATCAAGGATGATGTACACCCGTCTACCTCGGGGAAGAAACGAGAAAAAGTTCTCTGCCAGTTCTTGAAATCCAAACCGCGTCCTCCGAGCGAAAAAAACAAAAACTGAAGTGAGAAACCGAATTTAGGCGCTCCCTATTCACGCGTTTATTCACTGCTCAAAGAACGGACTTCATCAATACGAACATTCAGAGGCAAGGGTATTAAAAAATTTAAAAAAAAATAGAGAAAGGTCAATCGCATCTTGTCCTGCTCTTAAAATGTCTTTACCTTTTTGCGTTTTGCGGGGCTGGGACGGACATCCAGGGACACACGGGAGAAAAACGGGCCGAGCTAAAGGAGGTGAAGGTTTTACTCGTCAGCCCCTGAAGGCTTTGTCAAACTTCCAATATCTTACCGATAAACATATGTAATAAACACATTGTAGGGCTTAAAATGGGTGCTGTGTTGTTTTCTCTCTTTGCAGAGAAAAGAAAGAAAAAAGAGTTTGTTTCTCTCTTCGCAATAGTTCGCCAATGTAGCTTCAGATAAACACAGAGAACGAACAATTAAACTCTCAACAATGCCTTGTTTTCTTTTGTTTAATTTGTTGGTTTGGGTTGTTTATTTGTTTGTTTTCAGATGGGTTTGGGTTTGTTTTTTTTAACCGATATGTACAYTTTTAATATATGCAATCAAAAATACCGATGGGATGGACGCGCGCTGGCAGTAAAATTCGTTTACAAAATCGCTCGTGTGTTTCTCTGCGAAGAAAAGGATGGT
>NW_026624151.1:130725-132249 GCF_030028575.1 Malurus melanocephalus
GCAACGCCTGGGGCCCCGTGACCTTTCCTGTGCTCAGGTTAGATCTATAAATACCCAGAGGACATCCGAGCCCATTGTTTTGCTGCCCTCTGAAACCGAACCTGCCAAGGGGACGAGAGGCGTCCCGCCACCCTCCTCCTCCTCCTCTTTTTCCTCCTCTTTTTCTCGCCTCTCTCAGTGAGAGTTCAGTGCCGGGGGAGGATGCGGAGGGCTCGGGGGAGATTTCCCGGAGTCCCCGGTCCAGCTCTGCCTCCTCCGAATGAGGGGAGAGAAGCTGAGAGCCGCTGGAATCCCCAATTCCTTTGCACAACTTCACGATTGAACCCGCACATGATAAAAATCCAGGTTTATCCCCCTTTTAAATGAGTGGGAAAAGAGCGCTTTARCTCTGGCGACAAGATTCGTGGCTCGAATAAATAACTCGGATGCTCGGGAGGTGTTTTTTACAAACCTGGGGCATTTTTCCCTTTGCTTTTCTCACCCTCCCAGGCTGCCACCTCGCTTGTCCCAGGAAAATGCGGCCCCGGAGGGAGGGGAGGTCTCTCGGGGAGAAGCGGTCTCGCCAAAATCATCACCCAAGAGTTTGGGCACGGCTGTAAAACGGCGCCTAGGGGGTCAGGGATTCCTCCAAAACGGGGAAACAAGAAGCGCTGCCTCCCAGGCACTCCCAAAGGCCACATTTTGTACACARATTGGCACCCAAGGCGACAAAACCCCGAGGAGAGGAATGAAACGGGGACATCCCACCAAATTCCCTCCTCACCCCCTCCTTAGGACGCGTCCCGCGCCTGGAAAGGAATTCTCATCCCCTTCTGCACGGAAAAGATCTGGAAAAAAGAGACCGAAGCCTCTTTTTTTCTACCCTTGGCCGCATTTATTTCCCCGCGGAGAACGGTTTTCAGACTGTCCCGCGCTGAAACGGAGGGAATTTAAGCGAAAAGGTCGATAAAAGAGGCTAGACCGATTTATGTTATCCCACGAAAATCAACACTCAATTACCCAGCGAGCACTTGCGGCCTCTCCGCAAAAATCCCCGCACCAGAAATTCCGCCGTCGCTGCTCCGGGGCAGCGGGTTTGAGTGGTGAACCTTTGGGACGCTATTAAAATCCCCTTTTTTCTAATTTTTTTTTTTTTCTATATAGTTGGAGATTTGGCAAGTTTAAAATACGTTAGGTGTAAAGTTTGTTCTTAATTAGGTCTTGTAAAGATGGAATTTGGTGGTCATTATAGAGCCGCTAATCGATTTTCACCCAGCAGCAAAAGTATACCGCGGAGGAATTAGGTTTAATGAAGTGACTGTGCAAATTACAGTCGCGGACTTTATTTAAAGTCTATCAACCTCCTAAAAATGATTTCTCAAACTGTTCTTGATTTCCTTTGCTTTATGAAAAACATCACGTTCACTCTCTGAGGTTTCAGGCATTAGCAGCCATTCTTTCCCGYTCTCCAATCTCGAGCAGGGAGAGTTCTCCAATTTTCCAATTCGAATTCATGGAGAAATGGGCAAATTAAAATTTTAGACC
>NW_026624151.1:135174-137591 GCF_030028575.1 Malurus melanocephalus
AAAAATGTCCCCGGCCAATAGGAGGGAGAGCTCGGGAGAGACCCAAAAGCTGCGACCCAATAGGGAGGGGAGGGAGACTCGGGCTTGAGGGAGAGGAATTTTGGCCATCTGAGTCCTGGAATACCGGCCGGGAGAATTAACTGTTTGAAGAACGGGGAGCTAGAAGGAAACCCGTAACTCTAAACTCAGAGGGGTAACAATTCTCTACTTCTCTCCGCCGCACCCAAATGTTTCCCAAAAGCTGCTGCTGGCTAATCCCCACGCAAAACACCCCAGAGTTGCTTTACCCCCCAGCGGTGCCGGATCAGGGGGTGTTTTTAAAACGTCATTTATGCCATGAATTACTTGCCCTTGCCGGCGGAATCGGTGTTTGGCAGAAGCAGAAGCAACGTCTCGAGGGGGTTGAATTTTCACTTCAAAACGATGCGGGTCCGTGGAGCTGGGCGGGCATTCTCTTTGCGAAGGGTTTTTTATATCTATAAAAATTTTTTTTTCCCCCTTTCCCGCTTCTTTTTTGTCACTCCAGCTACAGAGAAAACAAAGCCGCTAGGTACAGATCCCGGCTGTTTGCCTGGATAATATTCAGTTTTCTATTTTTCCTCTCTTGCTCGCTCTGCCCTGACATCCTCCCGGCTGAGGCGGGTCTGAAGCTGCTCCCACGCCCCTCGGTCACGCGTGGAAGTGAAAAACAAYAAAAGCTGCTTTTGAAAAAGAGACAGAAGCGTGTGTTTCCATTAGCTGGTGGGACCCCGGAAAAATAAGCGAAGTAAAATAGGGAAAATACAGCGGGGAAAGCCGCGGCTGGGTTTATGCAACACAAGTTCAAACTAAAATATAAATATTATGAAGTAGGGGAGAGGATTAACATGGGTCGAGCTACGGTGCAAAAGCGGTGGAAAAGACACACGAATTTTCAGGAAGGGATTATTTTTTGTCGCGTGTTTTTCCGCCGCTCCCCGAAGGTGCAGAGCTGCTTAGGGTAGCGCTGGGGCAAAACCAAGTTTTTCAATTTTTTTTCTGGGGAAACAAGTGCAAGGGRCGCGTGTGGGAGGGTAGGGAGGAAAGACACCTCCTTTCGTTCCCAGAGTGAGCCCACGGTGCCCAAATCAGCCTGGCACTGCGGAGCCCTGCAGCCCTCTCACCCCGGCCTAAAGCTCCGACAGAACCACCCCACCGAGATTCACACGCACCGAAACGCATTTCAGACGAAAAGCGAGAAAGAAGCCATTTCTTCAGCAAATCCGGGGAAAACTAAACGCCGTTATTTAGGCCGAGGAGCAGGGTTTGTASGTCTCCATCACCCGCCCTACACCGCTCATCCCCCTCCCCGTGGCTCCTTTTTTCCCCTCCCCTCTAATGCAGCTCCTTGACAGGTCTCTGCCACTCGGGATGTCGCATATTCCCCACTCGGAGGAGGGCACATGTGTTTCCAGCAGGTCCCCCGGCTGTGCGCCCTTCTCCAGACGAAGGAATGTCTCCAAAAAAAAAAAAAAAAAAAAAAAAAAGCCCTAAAAACAATTCTTTTCCCTATTTCCGAAAGTCTCTGAATCACTTGCCTTGGGAGACAGACGCCGAGGAAGGCTTTTAAGGAAGCCGAAGGAAGATTTTAACCAAAGAGTCTTAGAAAATCGTAGGTTATTTACAGCGTTTTAATGAAAATAAATTGTGCTGGAAAGGCAGGGTGATTCAAACGAACTTTGGGAACTGATGTGAGACCTCAGAAACACGTTTTTCAAAGCGTTAAGTGTGGTTTTACTGGCGGACACGTTTTAAAGCAGCCCCGACCCTTTTTGGGTCTCTTACCTTGGGGCGCTCTCCTGCGAGGTGTGCGAGCTGTGCCCAGGGCTCTGGGAACCACAAGAAACAGCGCAGTTTTCAAGTCAAAACGGCACCAAATTGTGAGAGAAAAGCAGAAAAAAAAAAGGGAAGCAGAGCCTTCTGCGAGGGACGGGAGAGCAGCGCCCCGTGGTCCCGGAGCCGCTCCCGGGAGTGCGGGGTTCACTGGGGACTGCTCCTCTCCCTCCTCCCTGGCCCAGGAGGTTTAGGACAGCTCTGCCTCCCTCTGCCCGGCCTCGCCGAGCGGTGTAAAATCCCTAAACACAAAGGGATCGCTGCTCSGCGAGCGAGAGAGGAGAGAGGGCAGAGCCTGCAGCGACCTTGCGGCCCCACGGGGATGTGCCGGGGGAAAGGAGAGGGATCAGGGGATGGAGGGGACAGAGAGCCAGCGCTGATCCCTGCGCTGAGAAAGCTCACCCGGAGCAAACCCCCTCTCCCCCAGCCGGGGGATGGGATGGGATTTCGGTTTTTTGCACCAAGATTTGTCTGAGCGAAACGCACCCGCGCTGCGCCGCCGGCATCCCATCCCATCCCATCCCATCCCATCCCTGCGGCCCCAGGGTGTAAACCTCGATTCTACC
>NW_026624151.1:138085-140044 GCF_030028575.1 Malurus melanocephalus
AAACCCAGTCAGAAGGCTGTCTGAAAACGTGAGCGATTTACTGGGCTTTAATACAGCGCCGATTATTTTTTAAAAAGGACCGGAGGCTTTCGAGGCTGGCTCTCTAGTAAGAGGAAAGTTTAAAGCAAGCACAAGACGCCGCTTGGAAACACGAGTGAGGTGATGTTCCCGTGCTGCTCGGGGTCAGTTATTGTGACTGCGAAAAAAAAAAAAAAATGCGCCTGCAATTTATTTTTACGGTCTGCACAAACGGTATTGTTGTATATTAACTAATTCATAATTATACCCCTATTATGCTGTCGATTCGTTCCCCCTGCCCTTCCCCCGGTTTTCTCAGGCTTTGAGAATTGAACCACCGCAAAATATTTACAATCTCAAGTGTTTTTAAATGGGCTTTGTTTGTGTTTTACAGAATAAAAATCTCTATTAGTGTTTAAACAAACACCATGCCAGTCTCTTAAGCTTTCCAGATGTTTGCAATAAAATGTCAGGTTTTGCCTTTGGGACTCGAAATAAAATTTAACTACCTTCACCCTGTAATTATTCTCTTAGCTCTCCCTTCCTAAATTTATCTGCTTTCTATCAGGACAGAAAAAAAAAAAAAAAAATCCGATTATACACTTGGACTATAAAAAACAGCCACTGCTTTCCCTCCATTTTACCAGGAGTTSTCTCCCGTTCGTTTCGGCGCGTATATAATTTTTGTCTCTCCTGTTTTCGGGGCGGCAGAAGGAGATCGGGCAGAGCAGAAATCGAGGTGTTTCCTTAAGGCAACGCTTAAGGCAACGAAATGTCCTTTTCCCCGGGTCTCTCCCCCCATTCAGCCCCATCTCCTTCCCGATGGGGAGGAGAATCTGGAAYTTAAAATTGTCCCTGAACTTCCAGCAGCTCCGGGCGTCGCTTTTCCGCACGCCCCGGCCAGACCTGAGCGCATTTCGGAGCCTCCCCGCGGAGCTGTTTGGAAATAGSCAATTATGGTGAATAATTCACACAAAGCAGGTTTCCCCTCGCAAACAAAGACCAAAGTCCCGGCTAGAGACCCTTCTGCTTTCTCAGCTACTGACTTGGAACCACACAGGCACGATTAAAAGCCATGCATTTTGTATTTACCACGCCAAACTTCAGAACAACCCGGCACGATAAGCGGGGGGCACTAGATGATCTCTGTCTTCATTTGCAGCCTACAGACCCGCTTTGCCTGCTCGTCAGCGCAGGAGCGCSGAGTTTCTGAAGCTTTCAGCTCTTTCTGTTTGCGTGAAAGCCGCAGACACACCCGAGGGGGCTGCTCTGCTCCCCGCTCCCAGTTCCAGGGCACAGCCTGGAGGGATGCTCGGCTTCACATCCCCGGACCCAATCCCGGGCTGCTCCTGCCGCCTGCTCTTTTTTTTTTTTTTTTTTTTTTTTTTTTTTTTTTTTTTTTTCTTTTTTTTTTTTCTTTCCCTACACGACGCTCTTCGGATATTTATTTATTTTTCCTGCCTCTTCTGCGGATTTTGTCCCTGCCTCGTGGTGTGGTCTCTGCTGACAGGTGAATCCTGGTGGCTGGAGCTCTCGGATGGAGAGAGGTAGAGGGCACTTCCAAGGAGGGCAGGGGCTGCCAAGACCACCAAAATCACCGGAAAGCAGGCTCGACCCCTCAAAAAAAAACAAAACTGCGCATTGCTCGGCTCCGAGCGAGTGACAGAGGGGTCTGATCAGCCGTGCCAGCTTGTTCAGAGCCTGCCACCCGCCACATTTCCTTCCTGGGAGCCTTTTTTTGCTCACACACACACACTTACACCCCAGAGAAGAGGTGGCGAAACCAAAGTACAGGGTGATGGTGCCGAGAAGGTGGAGCTGGGCTCCTGGGCTCTGCTGCCCTCCTTGCACACGCTGAGCTTTCCTGGGGGCCTCCTTCTTCCTGCCCCTGCCCCTATTTGCAGGTGGACTCGGCAGTGATGTTAACCGGTGAGACGGGAC
>NW_026624151.1:140142-141962 GCF_030028575.1 Malurus melanocephalus
GAAGGAGCAGGGAAAAGTCAGCGAGGGCTGTACCTAGACAAACTCCAGGACAGGAGCTTTAACCAGATCCGCTGTCAGAGTCAGGGCACAGAGCTGCTCCCGGCAAGGTCGCCCCACAAAAATCTCCCGGAGGCCGAGGGGCTCAGCTCAGCTCTGCAGGGGCTCAGCACTCCTATGGTTCCCACCCCAAATCGGGGTGCAAATGCCTTCTATATCCACCCACGGCACGGCAGTAGGAATATGAGTACATCGGGAAATCCGGGCCAGGACCAGGCGTGGGGCACAAATCCCCACGGGGAAATTTTAGTCTAAAAGGTGACTGTTCGCAGCAGGGCGCCTGACTATTTTTCCATCGGAAAAAAAAAAATCAAATCATTTTCACGCCGGTAGCAAACAGCATTCACACGGCAGCGCGTTGAAGAGCTGCTTCTCCACAGATAATTGCTGCTATTATAATTCGGGATAGTTGGAGGGAGTTGACGTTTGGGGTTTGTTTCCTGTTTTGTTGAATTATTTTTTCCAGCCCAAATGCAAGCCTCGGCTCCCAAACCCACAGGATGGAGTGCGATGAGTGGAAAGACCTGGAGACACGGGGCCTACAGCCTGAGCTGCTGCCGGGGAGGAGAAGGAAAAAAAGCGTTTTTTAACCTCCCCCGGGTCCAGGCAGGACCCACCCAACATCCACATTGCCCCTTGTCCTCCTGCTTTTGTCCCCATACATCCCACAAGCCGAAAAAGAGGCTTTCCCCAGAAAACGCTGTGGGTCTTGAGCACAATAATTCTCATATGGGGCGCTGCAGGCGGACAASCGACCCCTTGTTACACAGACGGGATCCCAAGCCTTCTTTTCAATGTGTGTTCAGTCAAAAAAAAATTAAATAAGGGGAAAAWTTTTTTTCTCTTCAAAGGCACAGCTCTTTGAACCAAGAGACCGACTCTGAGCTCCCCTACCTCATACGTGATGTGTTATACTGTAAACAATCCCGGTTAGGGCTGAACCTAAAGCGAAGCAGATTTTAATGGGACGATTCAAAAGGTCTGTGGCCGCCGGATGTAATTCTCCCACTATGGAAAACAGAAGTTTATCCATCCGTGCTGTCAGCGCCAGGCACCACTACAGAAACAGGAGAATGGTCCCCGGCCTCCTCAAGAGATCGTGGCACAACCCGGGAACTTCAAACACAGCTTATTTTGATCCACGTGAAATGCGGCTGCTGTGTAAGGMACGCCAGAAACGCGGCTCCAGACACCCGAAAATGTTCCTGACCTGCTGGACCCCGCCCCGGGCTCCCTTTCAGCATCTCAAACCTCGCCCGCTCTTGCTCCGCGCCTGGAATTTACCCAGATTTATTATTAAGCAAGCTTTTATTAGCTTCTAATACTGTTTTTATTAGTTTCTAGTAACCAGAAAGCTGCCGGGGACTGGCCTCTCTCAGGACGAAATTCTGGGATGATGGGAGGAATTTCTCCTGCTATCTGTGGTCCCGGTTTTGCCGTGCGACTTTCACACCTCACAGGGATTTCTCCTGGAAGATAGAAACCTTGGAATCGAACGGAGGGCGATGAGAGCGATCCGTGGGGTACCCTGGATCCAGCTGAACCTTTATCCCTCCCTCAGTGCAGCTTTTTCGGCTCCCCACAACCCATCCCGCTAAATCCCTGCAAAGCCGCGAAAACCTATAGCTATCCCCCCGCTCCCGTCTCGGGGCCGCCGCATTCCTGTCGGGGTCACGTTCTATGATTTTATAAGTGAAATTATCTTCTCTCTCCATCCCCTGGGTGTTGCCTTGAAAGGCCAGTTTTTAATAATGACACAGACA
>NW_026624151.1:142483-151123 GCF_030028575.1 Malurus melanocephalus
ATTGTGCACAGGAGCCCCGCAGGGTGTGCGGTGTTTCCCCGCACCAAAGCCTCTCTCCCTGCCCTGTGCTCGGCCCCGGAGTCGCAGCGGCCACGGAGTCGCTCCAGGTCAAGGAGCCGCTTGTGGAAACTCAGAGGAGGAGCCCGAGGGCGCAAAGCCGCATTTGGGCTCCCGCAGAGCGATGTTTGGAGGCGGGCGGTGATCAGCAGCCAGCTCCTGTCCGCAGGGACATCTCTCAGCAGGGAGGAGCGGAGAGGAGGGTGAGCACCCCGGCAGCACTTCTGAGGTGTGGGAGCAGCAATCGGAGCGCTCCGTGTGAAACCAGCACGGGAATGGGCTCTAAATTAGGGAAAATCAGTGCCGGCAGCGACACAATTTCAGAGCGGACAGCAGCTCGCCCACGGGGGAAGGCGACAAAGCAAATTGTGAGCGGGGTCTGACAGTTCAGCACAGATCGGGGCTTCATCTCCTCGGGAAGGAGCAGCCAGAGAGGGAGGGAGGGACACTCTCTGCGGGGCACAGGGGTGTTCACCGCCTAAATCCAGCCCTGCTCCCGTGCGGGGGTGGCGGATGCTAAATAGGTGCTGCTGGCTTTGGGCTGGAGTCAGGCGGGGCCACAATGACGACAGAAACCAGACAAAGCCAGCCKGTGCCACACTGCAGCCGCGCTCAGCGAGTAGGAGTTCTGCCTTTRCAAAACAAAAACACAATAGCAATTAAGCGCCCATCCGAGTGTGACTGTTCGTTTGGCACAGACTGACCGGAACCCGGAGGTTTTCCCCTCGCCAGCACACAAGTTCAGCCCCGTTTTCCTTCTTCACCATCCGTACCAGAGCCGTCCTGCCCAGAAAAGCTCTCCAGTTTTCCGGAGAAAAYTCAGTTTGTGGGTGCCCCATGTCTCCCGGGGAATGGGGGCACAAAGGGAACAAGTACGGCCTTTTCTAAAACAGCAGGGCCAAGCAATAGCCTCTGAGTCAGAAGTGCCTCCGCAGCCATCCTGACTGGAAGTTTTCTTTTTTACAGATGTTTTGTGGCACATTGGTCTATTTGTTAAGATCCGCCTGTGCCTCGGTAATCCTGCCCTGCCGCATTTTACTCACTTTGCGTTGATGTGGTTTCTCCTCTTGCCTTTCAGGATCATAAAAATCTCTCTCTCTCCCTTCCTCTCTTTCCTCTCGATAGTCGGGTTTCAGAGAAATGTTGGTTAAACCTCATCTGCTGCTTTCTTTCTCCTGTGATGGCAAAATCTGCGGACTTGCCCAACGCAAACATTGCATTAAGTATTTCAAGGCATTTTATTGTTGCTCTGCAGCGCTTTGATGTGGTCTATAGGCACCGATTGTTGATGTCTCCCTGCCACTACTCAGTGTCAGCATCTCATTTCTGTCGCTTCTCCCTGCTCCCCACGCATTTCTTCCCTTTTAAAAATAAGGGAAGGGACCCTCGAGTCACTCGGGTCTCATTTCCCAGGGGAGAGCCACTTGTAGCAGTTCGGGGAGAGTCTCTTCACACTTTGCGTGGTCTGTAGGGTCAGCAGGCCGATCCGGGTCGGAATGTTTGGAATGGCAGAGCCAGGCAGCGGCAGTGGCTGCTCAGTAAAATGATCACCAGCAGCCAACGCCGCTGATTCAACACGGGCCTGTGTTTKCAGAGGGAGAGCCATGGGGTCAGCGTCTCTCGGCTCCACCGSACAAACACGCTCCCCTTACCCTTCCTCCCATTTGATTTTCCTTAGSAAAATAAACTGCTGACCTCCGCACGGGTGGCTCTGTCCCAGGAGTCGGGCCATTAGGCAGGTGGCTGTGGCTCGGTCAGGAAGGGGGTGACCCGAGGGACAAAGCTGTCAGCCCGCTGCTCCCGTCTGGCCGATTTTAACACCGTCCCTGCCATCACCACGGGCCCGGCGGTGGCCGTGACCCTGGGGACAGGGACACCAGTCCAGGCTCCTCCGGGCAAGGAGGGAGCAAACGAGAGAGAGCAGCCCCGGAGGGCTCAGCAAACACAGGGCGCTGCCTTCAGTCATGAATCCTATCCCTGAGATGGGACCATCGCAAGAAACGCGTGAGGGTCATGATTTTATACGGGGCAGCTGATTTATGAGGAGCGCTCAGAGAGGGGTGGCCATGCAGCGGTGAAAGGAGAGGGATGTCATACTACGAAGAGGCACACACTGATCTCTTCTCTCTGGTGGCCAGGGACAGGACCCGAGKGAACGGCCTGAAGCTGTTCAGAATRGGTTTATGTTGGACWTTAGGAAGGTGGTTGGAACAGGGTACTCAGGGAAATGCTGTGATTCATGGGGCTGTCGTGTGCAGGGCAAGGAACTGAACTTCGATGATCCTCGCGTGTTCCTTCCCACTCGGAATTTTGACTCTATGATTCTCCCGCTCTGACGATGTTGGGTCGGGACCATTTGTCAAGCCGTGTCCTGGCCCTCCCACGGCCCCAGCCGCCGTTTTTAAAAGCTCTTTGGCTCCTCGGAACCCGACATGTGCGCTCCTTTCTCCGCCAGCCCCAGGAGGGTCCCATCGCCCGCTCTGTCATCCCCCTGTGCACCGGCAGATTTCTGCCTTGAGAACGGGCGGGGATGTGAGATTAGCCCTGAGCAGATGTTCCGGGAACCACGTTTGTCTGGGGAAAAAGCCCCGTCCTTCTTCTCTGTCTCATTTCTGCGCTTTCGGCTCTCGCTGCCCCTCCCCGCGCGGCCCGATGACCTCATCCCCGGCATGTTTGCCATTTCTCGTCGAGTTACCAAACCAMTTTTTAAAAAAAAAAAAAAAAAAAATATAAATTGCTGCTTTGTGAGATCAAAGTAACGATTTCTGGTGCATCTGGAAACTGGGGGGGAAAAAAATTGGAGCAGCAACTGTTGCACTTCAAAGTGTTTTTTAACAATGATTTTTCTTCTTCCTCTCCTCCCCGATCTTTCAAGCATCAGATAAAGACAATGGGCTCCGTGGCTGTTTTCCAAAGAAATAACCTGCCTAAAKTGCCGCACAAAATCTCGAGTAGACAGGAAACACCTTACACGGCTTTATTCTTTCGATCAAATAGAAATAGTGGGAGGCTCGTCTTTTCTACAAAGCCCAAATCCCGTCGCTTCTAAACGGCGTCTGCGGACTGTGTTACAACTCGCAGGTAAACGAGTTTCAGGCGCGGGCTGCCACTAAGTCTTTATTCTTTTATAGRGGTTTCTAACCCAGCACATGCCCCGTATAACACAGCAGCAGAGTGGAACCCAATAACTTTGAGGGAAGGAGAAAAGGGCGGCGGCGAGGGAAGATTTCACCAGCAGCACCCTCGGGCTCACAGTGGATGGAGAGAAGCAGAATAAATTTTTATTCCGTTATTAGTAGGATGTGCCTGCCCCGGTACCCCAGGCATCGTGGATCCCAAAAAGGGAGCGGAGAGGGCTGGAAAAACAACGCTCTCCTCAAACCGCGCTTGAAGTCGCTTCTTTGGGCTCTCGGTGGCCATCAGAAAAATGGAGAAACACCAGGATATTTCCCCTCCTCACCCCGTGTCCCTCAAGCCTCTCGGGACGGTGCCCGCAGGGAAATGCTGAGGCCCCAAAGGGCGATCCCGAAAAGGCGGAGGCTCTAATGGCTTTAACCCCGCGCTCCTGACCCGCTGCCTCCCCCACACTTGTCCCTTTTGCCCCCTTAACTACTTCAGGACTGCGCCTTTGAACTTGGAGCAGAGAATAAACCCCTTTGGCAGGGTGGTTTCCTGCCAAAGGGAAAAAGCCGAGCGGGATTCTTCCGTGYCAGGAGATGTAGCTGGAGCCGCGGYAACAGAAAGTTTTTTAAGTTAATGAACAAGCATAAGAAAGCAAACAGGGAGAAGGAATCACCCAAAGAGCCGCGGAAAAGAAATCGCAGCTCTTTGTGGTCTGCTCGGCAAAGCAAGAAAAGCCCCGCATCTCCTCTCCAGCAGCCAAAAAGGCCGAACGGGGTCAGGAGGAGCAAAAAGCAGAGCACGGCTGGGSCAGGGGCTCYGGGCCTTTCTCTGCGGGTCTGGGGKCGATCTTTCCCCTCCCGATGCYGCTGCAKTCKCGGTGGAGCTCAGAGAKTCTCAGCYCCGTTTCACGGCCACAACCTCGCCCTCTCCATCCCCTGGAAGATGTGACACCTCCAGGTCACACCTTTCCCCTCCGCTCTGAGCTGTGCGGGCTTTTCTGACCCGYTTTTATTGTAGCTGTGTCTTCTCTGGTTTTCGCATCGAGTTTTTACTCGCTCTTTTGATTTTTAAACTCGCAGCTCGGGCGGACGCCGTCTAGCCGGTGTTGTGCGATTAATTCTCGTCGCGGCTGCAAAGATTTGCAGGCTCCCCATTCCSTCTTTAGATTTCACGACCGATCCCTGGCGAATTGGTTTCCAGGTCTGCTCGGTGCGGTTTAAAAACCACTCTTCAAAGGCGAAGCCTTTTCGTTTTAAACGTCGGCATTGGAAAACAAATTTAGCAAACCCTTCTCTCTTCCCGAGAGGCTGTCACCACACACAAGTCCCAAAACCTCGCTGGAGAGAAGACACCTCGGTGGCACCGTGTGAAGCGTGAAAAGCTGGTGTGTCAGCATCTCTCGGAGCTTTACAGCACCGTCCCCCACGGTTTGAGGCCGTAAACCCGAGCGGAGCTGCAATAAGAGCTCAACCCCTTCAGTCTTCGTGCAAATCTCCCTACAAATAATCGTTGTAAAGAGATACAGAACAAACTTTCCGGGGCTGGCATCTCTGCAGTTTCCCTCCTGCACCGTTTGCCGGGTAAACTCTCTCGTCCTTTCAGAGAACACCTTTTCTTCAGCGTGTTGCCATGTTCCAGAACATGYGTGCACAGAAACACAGCTAGGTTGGCGGCATTAACTCTTCTGGTCCTCTAGCCCTGATCCCAGAATTGGAGATTGCCCAGATCCATCACAGAACAGGGAGAAACCGCGGGAGGGGGTTGAAAAAACGATTTCATAAATCAGTTCATGTTTCTTTCCGGCGAAAAAAAAATCCCCAACAACAAACCAAGCAACAATAAACCCGTAACCTATTTCACATTTGCCTATGAGATCAATGTTATCTCTTTTTACATAACCGGAGTTGACTCTTCATTTACACGCTGGCGCAGCTCGAGAGCTTTTTCTGGATCTGTGTTGGTGTACATAAATAAAAATATATTTTCTTGAGAGAAACTTTCTGAATTTTGAGTACTGTGATTGGGTTTTGATTTGCTCAGGAGGATAATGAGATTTGCTTTATCTAAGTACTCAAATAAGAAAGAATCCGGGGGAGAGGGAGGATTGGGTGGCAAACTGACCCCAAACAAACTGAATAAGACTGGACATATACCCGACAATCCGACCTGGGTTGCCTCTCCCAGCAAGGCCCACCCCAAAGGTAGACAGACGGACGGAGAGCTGGACAGACTGTCAGGCAGGGACACCAACAAGTTAGAAATTGAGTTCAGCCTGGAAAGAGGTGGCACAGTTGTGAGAGTGAGTTTATTTGTTTGGATGGAAGCATKATATCGCGTTTACAGGCACTGCCTTGATCGAAACGAAACTGCACCCACATTTCCCTGTCAAGCTCAGAGGAAGAAGGAGAACGAGGAATAAACTGAAGATAAAGATCCGGACTAGAAGGCCTGGCAGCTCAGGTACGGTAGAAATTGGGGTCACAACCAGGGGCTCATATCACCCCCTCTGCTTTGCCAGCGGCTCGTGTGGACACCACAGACAACACTTGTAGAGGAAAACAGAAATGCTTTTAAACAGAAAGCAGGCACGGACACGCAGCCCGATGCTCCCACAACACACAAAAACACAGACGAGAGAGAGCCCCTGGGTGCAGGCTCCGAGTTGGGATTAATTTCGGGAGCAGCGCGGGGAGAGCGGGCAGCTCTGCTGCTTTCCCGGGGCTCAGATAAACGGAATGCGCCAATTTGTGTGGGTCCCGGGGCTCCCCAAAACGCCTCCCCAGGTGGGGAGAACCCTTTCCAGCAGGGCTCCGAGGAGGCCGTGCCTAGAGCTGGATTCGGGCAGGCTGCCAGACAATTCCCCCTTCGCTCGCCCTCTGCCTTCACCCCTACGCGCTGCACACCAGAGCCACGCCGAGCGCACTCCTGGTTCTGCACGCATCCTCCCTCAAAACAGGCTCCACACRTATCTTCCTTCTATCTTCTTTTTATTTTTCTTTATGTATATTTATTTTTTCCCCACGCATGGTCTTTACTCTTATTCTTAATTTGTTTGTCATGGCAATTAATTGATAGCTCCGTGATCAGTAATATATATATTTTTCCCCACATATGGCCTTTACTCTTATTCTTAATCTGTTTGCCACGGCAATTAATTGATCGCTCTGTGTTCAGCTTATTTTCAGCAGCGGCAATAAAAAAATGTCCCGGGCATCCTTAGCTCTGTCTTAAGGGATAGACTCACTTCTTCGGAATCGGCTTTAAAAGCGCATTTGCCTAGATTTAGTTTAATATCTCTACCCAAACACATCTCCCAAACCATCGTATACCATTTCAGTGTATTAGAATGTGCAAGAAGTCAAATATGTTTAAATACGCCTTTCCCGGCTCAAAKCTGCCCAGCTCGCAAGAATTAGGGAGGAAAAAACCCAAACCATATGTGGATAACGCCACATTCTGTATTGCACTATAAGACACAGAGCTTTGCCGCATCGATTTAAGGGAACTCATCAAAAAGAAAGCCCTAGGAGATTATACCCGTGTTTGGGAGGCAAATGTTGGTTTAGAAGATTTATTTCGGACACAACAACGCCAGGTGAGAGTTTGCGAGGCACTACGAGAATCGGTGATGTATGAGCCTCAGCCGCCTGGAATACAAGAAGCTGAAAGGATACTCGGCGGGGCCGATCCTTGGGATTTCGGGAGAAGAGGGGAGCAGAGAATTCCCGCTCRGGGTGAGCAGCGTGGGGACAGACAGAGAGACAGAGAGACARWCAGAGAAGCTGCTCCGAGAYGCAGGAGTGATGCKCTGCCYGCTCTCRGCACTGCCGCGGCTCCAGCACACGGAGCTTCCGACAAAAACGCGAGGGGACCGGCGGGATTCGCCAGGATTTTGCCGAGAGAAAAAATAAAAATGAGCAGCGGGATTTATCTACGGCAACCAACGCTGCACCCTCCACGGAACGGCGCCACGAGTGCAAGGCTTCATTTCTCGAAACGTACCAACTGACTCACTAATTGTTTCAATTTTCTTTCCTCTCCTAACTTGGTTTTCGTTATATGAAAATTGTTGCCATTTTCCGCATGCAGACTCTTGAAAAGCACGAGCGCTGCCGCTCGCCACTGTCGCTTCCCCGCTTGCCCAATGTCACATGGGCTTTTCCACGTGAACCTGGAGTTTTGCCTCCAGCTAATCCCAAAGCGCTCAAACTGTGGGCAATAACACATGACGGGGTGCTGGTGGAACTCAGATTTATTCCCTGCCTCGGCAGAACAAGCTCGCTTTGCCCGTAAGAAGATGAAGGCGATCACTGCCTTGCTTTAAGCCCTCCCCGAACGCCCCTGGGATGGGAACAGAGGCGTGGCATTCTGCCCACCCACGGATTTGGGCCCCAAGGAGAGCAGAAAAGAGGGGCTCCACAATCGCCCTCTCTCCACGCAGGAGTTTGGAGACCTGTGGAGCCGAGCTGATGTGAGCTTTAACATCACACTAAAARTCTGAGAGAGGCTCAGGGTTGGGTACACGGGCAGGATCAGACATGGCTTTCCAAAACCCCACGTTTCTGCTTTTATTTCGGAGGSATCCGTGGCTAGCCCCAGCAGAGGTAGCAGGGAAAGAACAGAGCAAAGAAAGGGGAAAAGGTCGCGTATTCGGAGCTCGAACTGCGACAAAAAACGGCGAACAGGCGTCTTTATCTGCCGATGCGTTCATTCTGTTCTCTCCACTCAGCAGCATCAGGTGTATTTTGCCCTGTCGCTCCTCTTGCCGACTCTCGAAAACAAAATAGTGAATTTTTTTCCCGGGCGTCGTTAGCTTCTTATGGAGGTGACGGCTCGGGCCAGCCCTCGGCTCAGCTCCTGTTTTCCGCGTCCAGGGAAGCGGGTAGCGCTCAGTAAATAACCCGCGATGAGCAGATCTGATCGCCCCTACATGGTCCCCTCACTTCTGCTTTTAAACCACTCGGCCACTGACACCATCCCCAGCCTCTGGCTCGCTTGAGGGAAAGAGCTGGGGAATCATCGCCGGGAGAGGGACGGACCAAGCCARCCTCCTTTTCCCTGTGGGSTTTTATTATTTTATAGCACGGACTRCCCCTTTTTCTGCCCTAAATCTGCTGGAGGAAAAGAGCCCTCCGGGATGCGGAGATGTCAGGATAACCTTCCGGGCTGGGGCTGTGTTCCGTGCAGAGAGAGGGGGACAGAGGCTAAGGGGCTCACAAAGGCTCTTTTCGCACCTCCTGCTTGTTTTAAACCTTTGCAAGGTCGCGGTGAGTGCCCAGAGATTTAGGAGGGGACACAGCCCTGCCCCTGTGAGCAGCCGCGCAGTGCCGCGGGCAGGGGCTCACGGACACTCCCTCCTCACTCCGCAACACGGGCTGAGCCGGGGGATTGCTTTAAAAATCTCCTCGAACCCGCGGAGCTCCGAGTCCGCTCCCTCGCCCCGCTCAGGGCAGCGGGACA
>NW_026624151.1:152383-158052 GCF_030028575.1 Malurus melanocephalus
CCCTGGCGCCCCCCGCCCGCCGGGACCCTGCGGTTCCCCCGCCTGGGGATGCTCCTTTCCACCCACGGAGCACAAGAAACGCTCCCCGACACCTTCTCAGTTCTCTCCCCTGGCCTAGTTCTAGTTCTAGTTCTAGTTCTAGTTCTAGTTCTAGTTCTAGTTCTAGTTCTAGTTCTAGAACCCTCGTTCTAGTTCTCTCCCCTAGTTTCGGACAGGCAGCGCTGTCCCATCCTCGAGATATCCACCGGCAGAAGGATCAGCTCCCTAAAAATAAACCCAAAAGCCAAGCCGAACTGTTTACTATTCAGGAAATTTAGTAATTTTTTTTTTTCCACCTCCCTGTAGTGGAATTAGCTTTCTTTTGATGTTAGATCCCTGAAGAGGCCCTTGGGTTCACCCTGCAAGGAGGAGACAAAGATTAGGAAGCTGCAGTAGAGCCTGTCGTGTAAGTTTTTTTTGGTACATTTTCAGATGTTTTGCAGCACAACAAAGACTATCAAGTTAGAAATCAACAGCCTACATGTTTCTTCGAAGGATACAACTTGGATCTTTTACTAAATGCATGATTTATTACCCGATGCTGAACTGTCTGCCCTCCAGCACTTTTTACTTCTTACTTACATCACAAGCATCACCTCAGGAAGAAATACTATAATTCAGTGCCAAGTGAGGGCATCTTCAACTAGAAGKCTCAAAATGCTTGGCAAATATTAGTTTATCCTCCAATATCTGTATAATGAAGTCTCCTATGCATCACTTATAGTGAGGAAACTTAAGCAAAGCATCCTGCTCAAATGCAACAAAGAAATAAAAAGTAAAAGATGGTTTTAGATTTTCTTTGCTTAATCAAAGACCAAAAACCTTTTTGCAGAGAAAGCAGTAAAGGAACAGAAAACTGCAAGGCAGACAACAAAGACTCAAATCAGATTAAAACCAAAATGGCCTTGATGACACACATTTTGCTATTTTCTATGAAGCTGTTGCAAAACACTCAATGAAGTTGATAGAGAATATTCTCTCTTTATTTAATTATCATCTGCAACTATATCACATTTTTTCACCTTTTTTTTTTGTTTGTTTTTTTTTTTAAGTGAGGAACAGTTAAACATTCTCCCCAGAACGTTGCAGCATACATTCATTACATCATCTCTACTGAAATACCCTCATAAACCACAAAGACAACATTCACACTCCAGCCAATCCATCTCCTCAAAGGCAAGCAGAAAGTAGAGTGAAGCCCTTTTAAGTCAGAACTTGTTTGGCTTAAAGAAGAAAAAAAATGGAGTTTAAAGAAGAAAAAAAATGGAGTTTAAAGAAGAAAAAAAATGGAGTTTCTACTTCTGCCAGTGTTTGCCACTGGTAAGCAAAGTAGATTAAAACAGCAGTGATGCCCATCACCTTCATTTTATTGTTATGCTATACAGATATTTTGGAATTTATTGAAATTTATTTGAACAATAGCTCTGCAGGAATTAGGCCCCCAAAAAAGCACATTTCATCTTTAGAGGAGCCAGAATAAGCCACATACAAGTCAGCAACACATGTGAATTTGGAGAATCACTGAATGGGTCAGGTTGGAAGGGGTCAGCTCCTCCAACCTCCCTGCTCAAGAAGATGGCACAGGATTGTGTCCAGATGGTTCTGGAATATCTCCAGTGAGAGATTCACACTCTCTCTGGGCACTGTTCCAGCGCTCCTGCACAGTAATAAAGTTCTTCCCTGGTTCAGGTGGAACTTYCAGTGATCCATTTTCTGTCCATGGCCTCTTGGCAGCACCAAAAGAGGAGCCTGGTCCCATCCTCTGCTCCCCAYCCTGCAGAAACCCAGAGACAACGACATCAGACATCATTTCTGAACAGCCCCAACTCTCTCAGCCTTTCCTCATAAGAGATTTGAGACCTTCAGAATCCCAGCACATTCTTGGGCTATTTTGGAAAACATTATTAAACACCAAAATGATACTTTCCCAACAGGTCAACATGATGAAAACTGAAGCATTCTTGCAGCACACATAGTAAATTCATCCACTTCATAGTTTTCTTCCAGGGGGGATTACATTGCTGAATGTAAGGCAGGAATGTCACAGTTTGGATTGAWGCCGTGCTGATTTTATGYCTTTTTCTTTTATATATTCTCTGTATTCTCAGCATAYATACTTGTAGCTTTTGTAGCATATTACTGTTACTCAGTTTCAGTATTTTTCTAGGCAGTAACACTAAACATTCTGAAAGCCTCTTAGCTGAGAGGCTGAAACCCCGATTCTATCTTGGTTCTCCACAAAAATCAAGGTTGAAACCAGCTCTTCAAGACATTTTTGTAAACAGGGTTCAAGCCTCATCCAAGGGGGAAGACCCTACAAGATGCCAGAATTGCAGGGATGTTACTTCATCTATTAAGGTTCTTACCGCGGAACCTTTGCCAGACATTTTAATTTGCAAAGTCTATAAAAATTGTATACCCATCACTTGCATCTTCAGTGTTTACCATTTTGATGAATTGTGCACCTATAGATCCTTATTAAAAGAGGTAAATCCCTTTTTATCCCCTTAACTGTYTGCCTCATAATTCATAATCCAGAAATGGATTTAGTTGTTCACATCCAGTGCTTTTTTTCCCCCTGAGCATCCACACAATTTCAACTTTGGGAGTGTGCAAACAGTTATGTCACCAAGAGAAAGCTAATGAGGGCTGTCTGAAAATAAAAGGTGTCACAGTGCCACTTGCAGTTTACATTTGGCCTACAAGCCTAAGGAGAAAATTGCTCTTTTTCCAATTCTTGCTGTAGAAACATCTGCCAGACAGGCCATGAAGGAATAAATGTGGGCAGAGCAAACCCCAACCCACTCATAGATCTTTCTTGGCTTAAATACTCAAGAGCCACTTATTGAAATCTTTGTTATTCAGTCAGCAAACTCCATGAAGAGACTCTTGAAATATATTTGAAGAACTGTTTCCAGTCACATAAAAAGTCAGTCTCACAACATTCAACATACAGATTTTACTTTACTCAGAGAAAGATGTGGCTTAGGGAGGAAGCATGAAGATAAACAGGGTGAATGAAGCCAGAAACTGGATAATGCCACAGAGTAGCCTTGTTTTGGAATGTTTCATCTGTATTCAACTTAACAATTTCTTTCTATAAATCCTGAGGTATCAGGAAAGAACTTTTCACCAAAGATAGTAGAGAACACACATCCAGCATTTCAAACCAAAGCTCCATGAATTTTATCAGCACACGATCATCATTTCACAATGACAATGACAATAAAATGATGCCATATCAAAACTGCAGTCACAGATAGAACATCATGTGGGACACGTGGCACTGTCCACGCAGGATCCTGCTGGTGMTTTTGCACCTGAACTGKGAGCATCTGCTTTCAGAACRGTTCAGGACACAAAAAAGATCTGGYACTACCTAATTCTGCCATAAGTTATTATTTCCCACCTGGAGGGGTTAATCCAGCAACTCTTCAAATTAAACTCATACTGTCTGTACATGATTGTGCTGAGGAAGCAGATGGCTTCCCTTATGCCACCATCACACTCAGCTCTGTGAATAAAGCTAAGACCATGCTTTATAAGCCAGGCTTTACAAGCATGCTGTTACTCCTAAACATTTAATAACCTTTAAGGATTTTGGTTCTGGAACTGCTGTCTTGACATTTCATCTTGCAGATACAGCAAATGTAGCACATCTGGAGCTGATGGAGCCTTCTGGTGTGGCACAGATTTGCTGTTCCCATCTCACAGCCATGCTGGAGYACTGAGATGTTAAGCTCAACAGATGTTAAGCTCAGTGCTTAATTTTAAGTCCACAGGCTTAAATAATCTCAGCTTCAGTCATGGTGTTCTGTGACAGCAATTTACAGGGGACATAATACCTTCCCAGGTGTTAAACAGGCATTACTGTACCTGTGCAGGAGGCTGGCATTTGGTTTCATATAAAATAATTTTGACCCACAAGTGAAATGATCAGCGAATCTTCCATTGCCATAATAATATGGGACTGTTGCAGGTAAAATGAATTTCTTATTGACACAGAATAAATACTGATGTGTCAAACCTTCCACAATAAGACCATTAGCTCAACTGAGTAACAGAAAAAACAGTGAGAATCAGCGCAGAATCTTTTGTGATAATAAAGATGTGCTGAACAGTTTGGTTGGGAATTCAACATTAACAAGTCCTCATTTACAGCCTAGTGAGCAAAAATACCTCAAACCAAAATACAAAAGCAGATAAATTGACATCATTTATGATTACAGTTTTGCTGCAACGTTTCCCCCAAAACTGGCTGATGCAAATAATAAAATCCCACTATGTAAGGAGCTCAGAAAAGATGAGAGATGTCTGGGTCTTTCCAAGGCTTTTGACTACACAATACATTGTCACTCTTCTTGCAACTACTGTCACATATACCCAGAAYGAATGAACAGATCACATAATTTAAAGCTAATTAGACAGTCCAATATAGCAGAAAGGTTTTGTTTTCCTGAACAAAACCCCTTTTTCCTCTAGACTTCCTATGCCAGGTTGTTGGGACTATTCTCTCTGTGCAGCAATCCATCAGTCATAAACAGGGAGGCAACATCCAGGAGTTACAGGCAGAGATCAAAATGGTGAAAAATCCATCTGTTRTGTGCACTGAATGTAATTCTAACCAAGCTGGAGCACTGAAAGAGCACACTTTCATCAGGGTATTTACTCCTATACTGTTATCAGGATCATGATGGCCCTAACCAAGGATAAGAAAACACTTGCTTTGATAACCCAGGGCTCCCAAAACATTTAGATGCAGGTCAATCACCAAGGATCCCATTTCACTGTCCTTATTTAGACTTTCAGCTCACTTTTAGGAATTCCCTAACCTTTAATGGATGCAGACATAATCTTGCAAAGGAGCTTTGCTTGAACTGGTTGTAGATAAACACACWCTGAAGCAGAACTATGCAGAAAGCCTTCTGGGGAATCTGAGAAGCCAGGCCATGGTGTTTGAAAACTAACTATACTTCAACCACATCTTTAAGAGTTACAGTCAAACCCAGTATAATGTACAATAACCATGCATTCCAGCTATTTGAGGAGGGGAAGTATGCTGGAGCAGTCCCAGAGTTAATTTGTGGGGCCAACCATCATTTGGAGTCTCTGCTGAAGAAAACATTTTTCCTGAATCTAAAATTCTCAGTGAACTGTGCTCTAAACTGAAAGCAGAGAGCTAAGCCTCACTATGTGATACCGTGATTTCCTAGGAACAACAAGCCACAAAAATAAATGTCTCAAGGGTATAAATGTTTTTGTTAGACTGTGGAGTTGATGTTTTAATTTCTAAAGATAAGTATTACTGGGAGATGCCATGTCTGATACATTTGTAGTAGCTGGGATTTGCAGTAAGCACATCTGCAGTGTGCACTAACATACAGGAATGGCAAAAGAGGAGATTTTGATACTAAGGCATGAATTACCAACACATACTAAATAAAGGATCATAGTTTCTTTAGACTGTGGAGTTGATGTTTTAATCTCTAAAGGTAAGTATTACTGGGAGATGCTATGTCTGATACATTTGTAATAGCTGGGATCTGTAGTAAGCACATCTGCAGTGTACACTAACACACAGGAATGGCAAAAGAGGAGATTTTGATACTAAGGCATGAATTACAACACAT
>NW_026624152.1:0-31970 GCF_030028575.1 Malurus melanocephalus
CTGCAACGCTCCACCAGCGTGAGAGCTGCGAGGGAGGCAGGACTTAATTAGAGGAATCTGGAGAAAGGCAGATTTTGTCATGTAAATGATTCCTGTCATAGGACACGTTCTAAATTTGGATTCTGAAGCTGGGGCTGAGCAGAACAATCTCTGCCGTAGTGTGGCAGCTGTCAAAGGTAGGGAGAAGCGTTGAATGCCTACAGGAGTGATGGCTGGTGCCTTTTATTTCACTGCAGGGTGCTTTCAACCTCTGAGCACATCAAGTGATTTCATATTGCTGGACAGGAACGATCCTGTGAGACAGCTTCGATCATCCCCACTCCTTTTAACTAAGGTAGCCAAACCCCAAGTCCGTGTGGGCAATAAAAGGAGTTGTTATCGCAGACGTGATTTGATCCTGGATTTCCAAACCCCCGGGCCTGTGCTGAGGCTGTCAGCCAATATCACAGCCTGTTTCTGTTTAATATTTTCTTTCTCTGTCGCTCAGCCCCGCACAGCATCACAACRGGAGGCAGCGCTTTCTGCTCGGCTCCACCTGCTAATGGTGCCTCTCACTGTGTTTTTCTTCTGATGCTGCACCACAAGGTACTTACTCCTTTAAAATAAYGACTTCTAAATAAAATTTAAAACCTCCAGAAGTAAGTATGGTAGCAACAAATAAGGTTCCTGATAAGGATGTGTTTTAAGTGTGGATTCTCTTGTGCCTCATGGGGTTGAGGCTCATCTTGCTTGCAGGTGAAGGTCTTGTAAGAGTTCATTCCTCTCTGAATTCCCAGGGGAGTTGCAGTCAGCCTGAACTATTTCTTTTCCTTGCTTCTCCCCTTTGTTTGCTTTCATTAAACTTTGAAAAATGTTCATWGAATCACAGAATGGTTTGKGTGGGAAGGRACCTTGAAGAGCATCCAGTTYCATGMCATGGCAGGGACACCTTCCCCTAKMYCARRYTGCTCCAAGCCCCRTCCAGCCTGTCCTTGGACACTTCCAGGGATGGGGCAGCYRCAGATTCTCTGGGCAATTTYCACTTCTCCATCTATTAAACCCAGATGACAACACACACCAAGCTCAACAGCTCAGAGAAGTATGGTATGCAAGCGTGGCTCTGAACGCACGGTGCTTGAACGCGTCAACTTCGCTTCCTCGGGAAGCCAAGCTAACAGGGAACAGCAAAAATTCGCTTTGGAAAACGGCTGGAACAAATCCTGTTGAATGTATAATGTGGATAATGTTCCWGCGTCTGGGAGAAGTGCTAAGGGAACCAGAGCAGAGCGGTAAGTGCATCATTCATAAGCACCAGCTTCTTTAACAAATGTGGCTCCTTATTATGCTCATGAATGATGGATGGAGGAATCACAATCCCTGACGGTGTTCGGCGCTCGCAGTCACCGCTTCAACCGTGGGACTCTGCACGGACCAGGCACCGGCACTGCTCTGGAGCTGATTCCACTTGGATGGGACCATTCTGGCTGGCCAGAAAGCATGGCTGCTCCTGACTGATTATTTCAACAGCTTCAGMCTCGATGTAAATGTCTCAGCTGTGAATATTCCCACTGTAAATTTGACGTTCAATTTCTATAAGCCGTTTCTATAAAAATCTTGACCTAGGTTGGCAAAACCATTATTGAACTAAAAGACCCCACCCACCCAAAAACAAATCTAGCAGAACTTTTGGAATATGGAAGGGAATTGAGGCAAATCACTACTGGCAGCATTTGCTGAAGGTCCTGAGAGGCAAAATCCTACTGGCGGCATTTCTGTAGGTTCCTCATCAGATTTCAGTTTTGCGACCCATAAAGCACGTCTATATACTATTAAATCAAACAGACAATTCGAATAAATCATTTTCAGGAATGAGGCCTCTGAGGAAGAGGTCCAAAAGTCAGACTGCTTGCTGTGCCATCATGGACAGCAGCGATCCGCCCTCCTCCTGCCCTCTCCATCTGCCAGGAGCGAGAAGCAGCAATTAGCCAGCCTGGGGGTGTGTTCCCTGCTTGGGCTGAATGACACCCTGAGCCCAAAAAGTTCAGGTGTGACCCCATTTGGTGGCAAACCTGGCTTGGGTTCAGGCAGCCAGCGGTGAATCGAGCTCTGAGGTCAGGCTGAGTTCACAAAGTGGAAAAACCCAGTGAGCTGCAGCCTGAMATCATGCCCCGAGTGCCCCGAACCCACAGCGGTGCCCAGCCGTGTGCCAGGCTCCAGGACACCAGGTCCTGTGCTCTGGCTCATCTCCCACTCAAAGACATGGTCCTGATTTTGGAGACCTGATCCTGAGCTTGGCTCAGCTCCAGAATGGAGGAAATGACTCAAGTGACTCTCTGGCAGCAGCAGCRAAGAGGAAATAATAAAGAAAACCTTGAAAATAAAAATATATCATCATTAGCAAAGGACAGTGAAGCCCTAGCAGAGTTTTTATCTTTTTTTTTTCCCCAGGTGAACAACCAAACCCAGAGGGAAGCAGCACTTTGTTCACAYTGTTCCTGTGCCTGGGGACTGTAGGTATGGACCAGGATGAGGCTGTGCAAGGAGTACAAACCCAGGGTAAAGGACTCACCTCACCCCAGTGATGGCTTCCACCTCCTGCCTTTGGCAYGGCAGATGGACCCAGAGTGAAGGACACGTAAATGAGTATGAGATCTCAGTGACAAAGCCATCTGTCTAGCCAAAGTCACCCACTTTTGTAGTCTGAGAGGCTTGGATCCACCCACTGCTGTTGTGGAGCCAGACTCTGAGCTCAGTGATTTTGCTGATGGTTGAGTGTGGTGTCTGTGTTACGGGGAGATGGATTGTGSCCTCAGGGTTTGAGCTTCTCTGCATTTACTGTGAACGCAGAGCAGGATTTAGTTYTTGTTTTGTCATCTACAGTCAACACATCCCAGGCAGACTCTCAACAATTCAGCTCTTTCCCCATTACAGATAACTTGTTTTAGTGTCTTGCTCATTGGGTATTTAGGGCTTAAGTGATGGATGAGCAAAGAGGATCTTCAGGATACTCTCATGACTTCATCCAATGGCAAAAGGATTTGTGCTCAGGAGGACCAGTTCTACCTCTTCTCACTCACTGATACCTGACCATGTCTTCTCCTAGACTAGGAGAAATTTCTTCACCAAAAGAGTTGTCAAGCACTGGAAAAGGCTGCTCAGGGCAGTGGTGGAGTCACCAGCCCTGAAGGATTTCAGAGATGTGTAGATGTGGCACCTGGGGACATGGTTTAGCGGTGGCCTTGGCAGTGCTGGGTTAATGGTTGGACTTGATGGTCTTAGAGGTCTTTTCCAACCCCAATGATTCTGTGATTCTGCACTCAAAGGGTCCTGCAGGAGCACAGTTAAATAAAGCCTTTGATATTTTGGTGCAATGATCTGTTCCAGCTGGAAGAGAGGTGAAGTTCCCCACTGTGCCACAAGTTTGTTTTTTGGTTTTGTGTGCTTGGACGTGAAGAACTGACTGCTCACCCAGCCATTCAYCCCAGCTCAGTGTTTGCTTTGAGATCCTGCACACTGGGAACTGGCAGGAACATCTTGRATGCACTTGGGAGCACGGGGCTGAAGGGAGTAAACACCTTTTGGGGCATTGGAAATGAGCCAAGAACTCCCATTGTTTTTAGATTAGGCTGGTTTTGTGCAGGTGTTCGTGTCTGCACTGGCCCCACAAGCCCCCGGGGAGCAAACGCAGAGCCCCGGGTGCAGGGCAGGTTCTTCCCCACCCCTGCTGCTCACAAGGACCTGCCTGACAAAAYGAAACTGCAATGTCTCCATCTCCATGAATTCCTCATTTCTGCTTAACAAATAGTGCAGTGGGTGATAAAACCAACCACTTCTGCTGGTTTGTCCCACCGGATGGAGGGGGCTTGGCATGCCGAGGGACCTCAGGGCTCGGTAGAGTTTTGGTTTTGTGTTTGAAATGTCAGGGCCACTTTGCATTTTGATGCAAGACCTCAGCAGCAGCCATCCCCCCACCCCTGTGGGACAGGACAGGGGACAGGGACCTGGGTCCAGCCCTGGCAGAGCCTCAGCCTGGGAGAGGATTGCAGAAACCACCCTGGAGTCTGTGCAGAGTCTCAGCACTACAGTCAGGAAAGGCGGCAGCTCTGCTTCCAACGAGTTTCCTTTGCTGTCCTCCCACCCTCGCTCCTACGAGCTCCTCATCATCATTTTTACAGCACAGCTGACAATTCCCTCCCATATTTTCTGTCCCTGAGAACTCTCTGTTCGAAGCACCGGCAAGAATTGCCAGGTATTTAAACTGAGGGCTCGCACAGGATCCCCTTAAGGGCTGTTTCTCCRCTATTTACCTGCTTTTCTCTCGTGCAGTCTGCAAAGTATTCGAGGGGGCAAAGGCAGATTCACCCTCTGGGCTCCTGGACTTGTTATGGAAAGAGAATCAAAAGCTCCAAGCTTTCCAAGCTGTGCTGCAGAGCTTCTTGCGGAGTCATCGCTGTCCTCTGGCAGCGACCGTCTCGTTAAAATACAGGTTCCCATTATCTCTGACTCGGCCAGGAGTGTTACAGGTGCCTTGCTAGTCCTGCACGTGTTTCTCCTGCAAATGCATCACTTTCCTCTGGTCAGGCTGAATTTTCCAACCCTTCCCACAGCCACTCATTGATTCTTTCAAGCAAATTGCAAGGCAAACAAAGAAAGAGAAACAAACCAAACCACAACCCCCAAAATACAACACAAAACACAAAATAAACACCCCAAGCCTCATCAGCCTGTGTAGTTTAAAGCCAGAGAATATATTAAAAATTTCCATCATGGAAATTTCCTAGCTCAGCATGGAGATTTCCCAGTATATTAGACTCTTCTGTTTTTCAGGGCTGCAAGCAAAGAATGGAAATTTCCAATTACTGCATCAAAGGCTGCTGCTCTCCTGACAGTCTGCTAAGCAGGGGTCATCTGCTCCTGTAGGACATTAAATAATTTAAGGGAGGGACAGGGAAGATTTGCTCAGCTGCACCATTTCCTGCACGAGGCAGGAGCATTTCCTCTGGTGCTCAGTGGAAGGGAAGGATCTCGGTAGCTGAGATACCTTGGGATCAGGATTTTGGGAAATGCACCTCCCTCACCYTGGCAGACCTGGTGTGCAGAGGTGRGAGCACAGGAATTTGGTCAGCTTTGCCTTGCCTGGAGCTGTCCAGCCCTTAACCTGTTGCACAGTTGAATTCCCACCACTGGGATGCATAGGAAGTGAACTTCTCTCTATCAATGGATCACTATTTTCCATTCTTCTGAGAGCACTGAACTGGGAGGAGAGGGGAGGAGGGAATGTGCCAAATGAAGAAGGAATTGCACTGCTCCCCCCACCTTGCAGCTGTGCCCCACCAGCACGGGATGAAAAAAATCCTTCACTGCCCAYTCCCAGCCAGGGTGTGGATGGAAGGAGTCAGAAAGGCAGGAGAAACAGCCCCTGCTCTCTTCTCCCTCTCCACATGGGATCAGTAAAATCCACCAAGCCCTTGGMAAAAGGGGGTGATGGCACCTAAGGGGCAGTGCATTGAGGGGTTTTTAATCAGTTTGTGCTTGTGGATGGTGTCGGAGCTCCCAGCTGCAGGTCCTGCACAAAAATGCCGAGTAATGCCATTACACGGGGATTTTCCTTAACAAGTCTCGGTGCTGCAACACGAGAAACGCTCGGGATGATGCCATTAACAGTAACCAGCTCATCTCCTTTGGCAAAAGCAGCGGGGAAGGAGGAAGGGGAGGGAGGGAGGAGAAATGAATACATATGAGTCCTAGGAGAATTGAGATCTGAACTCGGTGTCTGATTTTTCACAGGCCGTGTCTTATCTGTCTTTGTAAATCTGGCTCYGGGGCATTTAAGGGAGCTCTTTTGTACTAATTCTTCTTCTGAACTCTGGTAGCTGCAGCGTGTTTTTTGTAGGTCCCAGCTCATTACAGAGGTAATCATGTGAGCCGGTTTATTTAAAAGGGAAACCAGATCTGAATGTTCTCCAAACACCTTTTACGAGCATGAGTCTGCAGTAGTAACTGCCTGCACTTCTGCAACCTTTCACAACCAGGAAATTCAGGACAATTTTTTATAAAATAAAAAAAAAAAAAAACAAACAGAGCTGAAGTTGTTTTCCTTACAGTGACAGGGGGATGGAGAGAAAAAGGGGTTTGTCTCGATGTTTTTTTCTGATTTATTGGTAAAACATGATTAGAAGTTTGGTCTTGTTGGCTCATACACTGTCTCTACCCTCTCACTTTTAAACTCAAGTCAGGCTGGTCACAGTCAAGCCCAAGAGCAGGTATTTGTAGCTTCTGAGAATCAACGTGGGTCACAGAATTGAAGAACAAAGTCAAATGAACTTTTCTATGAGTTCATCTTCATAACACATTTCAGAAAATGCAGCTGTTGTTATGAGGAACGTCAGGATGAGTCAGGTGTAAGACAAGTTTCTTGCAGCCAGCAGAAGAAAAAACATCACCAAGCCTTCTGAAAATTAAAGGAGATCATTTCTGACACAAATGATCTTGCACCAAATGTGAGCCAACTGGTTCAAACCTCATTATGACAAATAACATTATATTTATCACCGGGCTGGAAGCTGGTGGCTGTTCACAGCCTCRTGAACATCACCTGCAACAGCATTTGGTATGAACTAAGAGAGAACAGACCCAAAGAGAGACACAGCAGCTGGTAGCACAGTAGGTGTGCCAAAGCTGTGGAGAGAAATGGGATAAAACATTGAGATGGAGCCCCTTGAGTGGAAAAGGCAAGGTTGAGAGGAAGAGGGTTTTTTTGGGATGTCCGAAAAACAAAGTGTTCAGCGTGGTGCTCATCTTGGCCAACAGCAAGATGAAAGCAGCAAGAAGAAATAAAAAGCAGAATATAATCAATAAAAAGCAGAATATAATCAACAAAAAGCAGGGGAAAGAGGAGATACAGACATCAGGTAGGAAGTGTCATTGCAGCAAGCAATTAGGGAAATTGTGATCATGAGAGGCAACACGGTGCTGGTTGGGCTGAGGGGCACAGGGAAGATAAAGAGAAGTASTTAAGGTAAATGAGGAGCAAAGGGAGTGCTTRTAATGGAGATGTTAAATCRCTGCCAAAARGGAAGAGGGCTACCAAGCATCAGTRCTGAGGCAGCCGCCTGCTTTGCCTTTCTAAGCAGCTGATGGAGAGAGACACCTCTCCTGGAGAGTGATTCAGTCACTCCAGAGATGGGTGGGATGAGTTGCTTTCTAAAACTGCCTCCCTCCATTGACTAGAGAGGGGGAGGCCAGACTTGGCTCACACCGAACACCTGACGTTTTGGCAGCTAAAATTAGGTGAGACGAGTCTCATCTGTTGGTAGAACCAAGGAGGATATTGGATATCTACTACAGACAAATATTTTTAGATTAGCCATCGAGGAAATTTGCATCAAGTGGTCCTTAAGAGCTGCCTCCATAGGCCTCTGCATTGCTTTTGCTAATATTTCAGCAAGCCTTGGCATGTGGAGGAGTAGGATAATCACAGAATCATCAAATCCTAGAATAGTTTGGGTTGGGAGGGACCTTAAAGGTCATCTATTCCACCCCCTCTGCCACGGGCAGCGACACCTGGACCAGCTTTCTCTAACCCCATCCAGTGCTGATTGATGACAAGGAAAACAGGACAGCACAAGTAATTATGGGCATGACAACGGTCCCGTGCAAAACAGTGGACATGAAACTCAATCCATATGGCATTAAATGACAAGAATATAATCAGCAGCAATCAAGCTGGTTTTGATAAAACCCCAGCATTTTTAACTGAGTTTGGCKTATCGCTCATGAGTGAAATTGCAGGTTTGTTTGACAGAGGCAATGATGACAGTACAGAATGCTCAGACCTTTGTCCTTGCACCCCATCCTCCATACTCACTTGTTGGCAAGACATTTCCATTAAAAAACTGGCACTAAAAATTATCACAAATGATGATTTGCAAAATGGATTAAAAAGTGGCTGCCTGGCAGACCCCGAATCCCAGCTTTGGCTGGGAATTAGCACCAAATGCAATTTGGAGGGTGAGGTGTCACAGGGATGAGGAGCCAGGTGGTAAATACAAAGTCACTGCTGCTGATGTGCCACTTTCTGATCACACGTGGAGGGGTGAATACTCTGGTTTGGGCTCCCCAAGCAAACTCTGCTCATTCAAATACCTGCTAATGGCAAATTCTCCACCAAGGGAGAAGGATGGTCATCCCTGTCTGCGGAAGGATTATACCGTGAAAGATTAGCTGTGGGAATCATTCAGGAGACAAGGAACTCAGTCTGGTCTCCCARTGTGAGACTGGCTGAAATGGTTGATGCAAACCCTCTGTAAGAAGCATGTTCTCCTTTCTGTGTGTCATGGGGAGCTCTGTCCTGCTCATGGTTGTGAGAGGGTGCTGGAAAAAGGGTAAAAAGATCAGGAGAGACATATCACATCCAGAGATGGAAATGGCACTGGGGAAGGGTCTGGARCACCAGGAGTGGCTGAGGGAGATGGAAGAGCTCAGCCTGAAGAAAAGGAGGCTCAGGGGGTCTTTCTGGCTCTGCACAACTCCCTGACAGGAGGGGTCAGCCGGGGGGGTCGGGCTCTGCTCCCAGAGAACCAACAGGATGAGAGTAAAGAACCTTGAGTTATGCCAGGGGATGTTTAGATTGCATATTAGGGAAAATCCCTTTACTRAAAATGTTGTCAAGCACTGGCACAAGCTGCTTGGGGGAGTGGTGGAGTCCCCATCCCTGGAAATGTTCAAAAGGCACGTGGATATGTCAGCTGGGGACATGATTTAGTGGTGAGTTTGGCAGTGCTGGGTTAATGGCTATRTTTGATGATCTCAGAGGGCTTTTCCAGCCATGATGATTCCATAATTCTTTGATCAATGCCTTGAGGGCTGGAAAAAAGTGGTCAAGAAGCTCTGACTTTTTGCTGGTGATAAGCTAGGCWGATGTTTGCCCTTCCACAGGATGTGGCACAGTAGGCTCCCACAGGCTCTTTAAACATCAGTCACAGCAAGACCCAATGACTCCMAGTGGAAGCCAGACAAGCTCAAAGCAAAGAAGAACTTCTAGACCACAGCAGGAAACCTGATCCACCACTGGAATGAGTGATGAAGTGAGTGGTGAAGTGAGTGGTGGCTCCTTCCCTGTGTGATGCTTTTCTCCCAGGGTTTGAGCACATGGGCATGTCCAGGGACCCCCATGCTGGGCAAACCAGGGAAATGCATCAGCTCAGCACCTCAGAAAGGCCCAAAGGGATGATCTCACCCACCACTCGTGACTCTGATTTGAGCTCCCCACATCTCTTCAGGCCGGGGCGCTGGCCAAGCCCATCTCCCCTCGAAGGGGAGCTCTGCCTCAGAAGAAGCAGCCGTGCAGAGCCAGCAGTGCCTCCTCTGAGCCAACTGTGCACCACTCACCGTTGGGATTTGCTCCAGGACTTTGGGCTTTTCATCACTCCCCTGCTGCCGGTCACACGGCTGTGACAAGGCCCTGACTCACRACGGGACGTGCACGGCTCCATCTGCCTCCCTGACCCACTGCTTGTGTACCTAATGACTGCTTGGTGACTTCAGGCTTTGGACATTTTCCTCGCACCAGCTCTGATGAACTCAGCTGCAATATTTCCCCGAATCCCGACGGCTGCTTTTGCTGCAGACACCTCAACACCGGCTGCTGTTTGGCAGTGCATTGTGCTGCTGCAGTTGGGATGGAGGACAACCACTGCTCCAGCAGTGAATTTTGGGGTTTGCAGCCTSTGGCCGGGGTGGTGGCACTGGTTTTGTTGGACAGATGATTCCCTGTGACTGTTCAGCTCAGCAGGGATGAGCTGTGCCACCCACGGCCTGAGCGCAGCCTGGGGAGGGAGGGGGGATGTTCTACAGAGGGATCTGCCTCAAAAAACACCTTCTCTCCCTGGAGTCTCCCACCACGTGGAGAACCAGACAACCAGAAGGTGGTGGCTTCACCAGGYGCATCTTACAAAGGGGGTTTGGCCTCCTCACAGCTTGGGAAGCAGACTGGTGAGGAGCAGGCAGGTCCTTTGGGGAGTGCTGTGTGTGAACTAATGGGTTTTTCTTGCCTGTGGGAGGGGGAAATTATGAAGCAGAGGAAGGAGATGGGGTGATGTGCTGTGGCCATGTGGAGGAAACACCCAATATTCTATGTCCAGCCTGTTGGGTGAGAGCAAATCTGTACACTCATCCCCTGCACATGTCTCAATTTCCCTGTTTGTAAAAWCTGATTCCATAACCTGAGCAACACAATGATCCTCAGCTGCATCCTGCATATGAGGTGGGAAAGAAATGCCCTGGCCAAGGACTGCAGAAGGTCTCATTTCTCCAAATATTTCTCTTGGCTGAACCTGTTCATTTTCTTTCAGAATTCTTCCCTRYGASATTGCTGAGGCCCTGGYAYAGGTTGTCCCTGGATCCCTGGAAGTGTCCAAGGMCAGGTTRGAYGGGGTTTGGAGCACCCTGGTCTAGTGGAAGTTGTCTCTGACCATGTCAGTGGGTTACTGGATAATATCTAGGGTTTCTTCCCACCTGAACCATTCTGAGATTTCCTCAGGCATCCTTTGGATACATGGCCACCCAGGTAGAATTCCTCCTCATGCTCCTTAATGAAGGTAAGGGGGTTTTCCCCCTGCTCCACTCAGACAGGTTGTGTTTTGTCAGCCCTGTGGAGGGTACACCAATTTAATCTCATAATTAACCCCTTTAAACAATGAAAACATGGCTGAATAATTCAGTCTAACCTTTCACACTCAAAGGAGTGTGTTTTATGAGCTGCAACACATTTTCCAGATGGGCCCTACTGCTCTCCTGRTACAATATAATAAATATTATATAATATAGGATGCCTTTGTGCCAGCCAGTTATACTTTTAAAACAGARTCAGAGATGTGCCACATGAGATGGCAAAAATTACTCCAGTAGYCCAAAAGATGCATTGCCAAGGCTTKTTTTCATGGCATGCCCAAGCAATGATGCAATCTGACGCTTCTTGCAGCTTCACTATATCACGCAGAGACAGCAAGAGAAGTGTGCAGAAAGTATCCAAAAGTGCTGGGCTGAAATCCCAGAAAAGCTGGTGGCAGGATTTCCATCCATTTCAGCAGGGCCAGGACACCTCCCCTGAGAATCCCTGCTGGCTCTGCTGGGCTGTGTGTCCACCTCCAACTTTTTCTTTGCTGCTACCTTTACAAATGACACAGGAGCTCATTCTACTTACAGGGCTGTTGGGCAACTAAACTCACCCATTTTTGCATAGTGGGTGGGAATTATCTTTTGGAAGGGTCAAAATGACCTCATTATGATCTTTATTGCCTGAAATTCTGCCCACTCTGAAGGCTAGGAGCAGTTTCATGCTCCCAGTCTGTGCTGTGCCTTCAGATGTGAAGTTTGTTGATGGAGTTCTGATCCCTGTGCCCATCCTCTCTCATTACAGGATTTAAACTGTGGCCAGTGAATATCAGGAATGGGATCAGAGGAAGGTTTTTCTGGTGTTTYCTCTTTCCTGCCTGGGGCACAGGTGAAGTCCAGCCCAGTGGGATRCCTGGGCTGGAAGATGGAACCAATATTATGCCATTTTCACATAAGGATCAATCTGGCCACCTGTCCACCCCTCTGGACAACTCATGGATTCTGCTGCTCTGCATTTTCTGATCCAAAAGCAAAGTACAAATTCCATGTATCTTTTTCAACACGCAACTCCCTGTTGTTCTATGTCCCTCATGGACCTTGGGTTTATATCCTTTAAAAAGAAAAGCAACAAAGCCAGGGTTCACACCGTGCTGGGGGCACAGAGTGGGGTTTCTCTGGGAAAGCTTCACAGATCTTCATTGCCAATGGGCTGAGATGGAYTCTGTTGGAAAGAACYATTTCCAAATGGTTCAGAYCCCCARTGAAACTCGTGTTGTTTGAAAATYCCTTCAAGTCAYAGGATCATAGAATCWTTAAGGTTGGAAAAGACCTCAAGATCATCAAGTCCAACCTTTGACTGAAAGTGTYCTGTCTCTTCTCCATTTCATGAGCAAGGGTGAACCAGTTCCTGGTCAGTGTGYCATGGCCATGCCTTCCTGAAAAAGCAGGAGACATTTGTGTTYAAAAACTGAAATATCTTTTCCTAAACAAAAGTGAGCTCCTGACACAGCATCCCTGTGATCCTGAGACAACAGGAGAGAGCTTGAAGTTCAAAGAGGCAGAAGTGGGGGGGACACTTTCACCACTGGATGTGTCAYGGGGGGGTCAAAGCCAAGAAGAAGGTGACATCACAGGTGCATCACCCTGCAGATACAAGTCATGGGCAGGAGGGGAAACCAAGGGGTGAGTCAGAGCCAGCTGCTGGGAAGGAGACAACACTGGTGTGCTTTGTGCTGGGTCTACATCCCCTTTGCTGTCTCAGGCAGAGGATTGCCTTGCTTRGGTTTATAGCTCAGCATAATCATCCAGTGAGGTCCAGGAATGATCCCTCTGGGGATGGACTCGAGTGTTTGGAGCAGGAGGCTGGTGGGATCTGTCCCAGTCTTACCTCTGGCATCCTGTGTATCTTCCAGGGTCCCACATCCAGTCCTGTGAGAGCTTCAGTATCCCAGGTGAAACATGGGTGGTTTTCTCCATTCTCAGCCCAAGAGACTCAAGAGGGATCTGCATGAACACAGCAAACTGAAGGGAACCCTGGAGAGCCCACCAGCAGAACCACTGCAGCTGCTTCTCAGAGAACATTTTCAAGGCTTCCTTACTTCCCACATGCCCTGGGCTGGGAATTACTCAGGTAAGATGCTGCAGCTCTGCCCATCAGCTTTTTCRTGTGGTGATTCAGATCCCTTGAGTGGTTTTATCCTGACCGCTCTGTCCTTGCGCAGCGCGGAGGCAAACGCTGCCAGGAGTTTGTGAGTTTGAATATTCCTGACTAGCAGGAAGCCAAGGTTCGAGCTGTTCAGYGCTCAGGAGTGTTAGAGGAGCCCTAAATGGCCGAATTGTTACTTGTGCTGAAAGAAGCAGGCATGGTGTTTCCAATTATTCTTCATTTCAGACAACAGCGAGCTGTTTTGGTTTATTGGAGCAGTAGCTGGGTAGAGGAACAATATTGAGTAAACGGTGCTGAAAAAGGCTCAGTGTGAGGCAACAAATTTTTCTGACATAGACCCAACCTTACTTTGGAATATTGCTGGCAAGTCAATAATAGGTACGGCAGAAATCAATCAGGAATAATGTTGCAAATGAGGCAGGGAGCACAAAAAGTTCTTTCAGCGCCGTAAATAAATCCCTGTTTGTTCAAACAAGTAGCATTTATGACATGATACGGAGCTTCCAAAAGCAAGGATTTGGGCAAACAGGGGAAGATGTTGAGTTTACTAAGCAGACAAGAAATAGGCAGCCTCTTTCTTCTTTTCCTCCTAACAGTGCAAAGGTGAAATACTGGAAACAAAATGCAAGCAAAGGGTTCTGGAGCTAAAACATCTTACAGAGAGATACAGCTGGGGGGAGGCAGTCTCCTGCTAGAGACGATCCTCTCTGGGGCATAAAATTATTTTTAGGTTACAAACCTACGTTACAATCCTATAGAATTTAGCAGGAAATTATACCTTTCTGTTGAGCTCTTAGCTGATATTAAATCAGTGCAATAGAATTTTACAGGTTATTAAAAACTCTGTAAAAATTAAATTATTCTCTGTTTAACTCTACAGATTTTTAAAATAACTTYCATAAAACTGAGTTACATTTCTATCAACTCCCACTGCTTTCCTTCCTTACCCAGTTCTACGAGATTTTTTCCCCATAAAGGTATATTACGTAACATTAAAATTGCAGTTGATTTTCATTTGCAAGTGGACTGTCTTTCAGCTATTTTAGTATTTATTAAAATGTACAACTTGGTAGTACTAAAAGATCAGTAGCACAGCAGAAAAATCACATAAAATATTCACAGATACAAATGGAAAGAAAAGTCATGTTAAAATCACTTGAAATATATTGAAATTGTTGGCTTTAAACCTTGGAAGGTCTGGTATCATCTGGATATTGAAAAACGTAAGGGAGAATACAAGCTGCAAAMAAGAAAGGACATTAGAAAAAATTGGATTTTTTTAATGCATGAGACRGAGTGAAGAAACCTGGAAGGAAACTGGCAATCTTTCAGTCCATCAGAGAGTAAAAGGGGCAATTAGGATGTTGCAGAGAAGAGAAATGATTTCTTTGTGTCTGTTTCCAATCCAGAGGTTGTCAGTGAAATACTTGTTCTGTGCTTGCTCATTGCATGTAATAAATCTGGGAATATTGTCAAAGAATTAGGCTAAACCCGTACTTAAACATTTTGCTGGAATAACTGCGTCAGCAGAAGCCCATGTGCTTTTTATATTATAGCAGCAAAAAGTCAGCATAATGCAAAAGACAGCTTATTCTGCTGGAGGGAGCTTGTTTACCCAAAATTAACGAAAACTGAAGTGTCAACAGAAGATAAGTGCGTGTAATATCCCCATCGAGGCTGCACAGCCCCATGACTTCCAGGATGGCAGGAAAGACCTGCAGGGTTGAGTGGCTCCTTCCCCATATAAGTGCCCAAGGCTGGGTTGGATGGGCTTGGAGCACCTTGGGATGGTGGGAGGTGTCCCTGCCCATGGCARGGGGTGGAATGGGATGATTTTGAAGGTCCCTCCCCACCCAGACTATTCTGGGATTCTGTGATGGGTGGCTTAGAGAGCAAGGAGCCAGCCTGGGAGTCASGGGAACAGCCAGGTGGGAGAATGTGGGTTGGGTCCCATGGGTGCTGCCTCAGGGGGCTGCCTGTGGTAGCCCTAATCCTCTTGGTCCAGGGCTCGTGGTGTGGACCTGGTGCTCTCCTGAGAGCTTGGCTGTCCTTGGCACAGAGGACAGGCTGCTGCACCCTTGTATACAGATTTTGGACATGGCCATAGAATCACAGAATCATTAAGGTTTGAAAACACCTTTAAGGTCATCCAGTCCAACCATTAACCCAACACTGCCAAGCCCATCGCTAATCCATGTCCCCAGCTGCCACATATGCACATCTTTTAAATCCCTCTAGGGATGGTGACTTCACCAATCCCCAGAGAGCTGGTTCCAATGCTTGATCACCCTTTCCSTGAACAAATTTTTCCTAATATCCAATCTAAATTTCCCCGGGCACAACTTGAGGCTGTTTCTTTTCATCCAGTCCCTTGTTCACTGGGAGCAGAGCCTGATCCCTGCCTGGCTGCCAGGGAGTTGTGCAGAGGCACAACTCCCTGACACTCCTGTCAGGGAGTTGTGCAGAGCCAGAAGGTCCCCCCTGAACCTCCTTTTCTCCAGGTTGAGCCCCCCCCCAGTTCTCTCAGCCACTCGTGGTACTCCAGACTCTACCCCAGCTCTGTTGCCAGCTCTGGACACACAAAGAAGGCCCAGGGCTAGGAACCAGGGAGCTGTTTTCTCAGTATGGGCCCTGCTAATGTCCCTTTTAGGCACCAGAGCATCCCAGGCTGAGCCTCATCCCATATRGTGGATGGAGAGATACAGGGATCAGTTCAAAACAGGCACCTGTAATGCCTTTTCCTGGTCCTCAGAGGACATTTTTGGATGTTCTCATGCAAACCACATCAACAATCCCCAAGAAGGAGCAGGCAAGTGCCCAGGGCTGTGTCCCAGCCATGGTTTGTACGTGCTGGCTGTGCTGCCAAGTGCTCTGCTTTGGGACAACCCCAACTATTGAGTATTTCCTAGCACCTCTCTCTGAGGTGTTTATCTAGAGAAATCACATGAGGGCAGAAAAAGGGATGCTGGAAAAATAGGATGAACTGAAGAGCAAGAGGTTTTTARGACTATTTAGTGGCACATATTTTGGGGGAAATTAGCTATGAAGTACTAAGCCATTAGGAAATACATTTGTTAATTGCATTAAAAGTCTATGACAAACCCAAGGCCTGGAGTATACCTGGGTAATGGTGTACTCTACTACAGAAGAACAAAGGAGTAACAGCAATACAGGCTGTGTTCCCTGACCCTGAATCCAACTGGCAGMACAAGGATAAACTCTTTTACCCTCCAAAACAGAGACTTTGTAGTCCAATCACCCAACAGAAGAGCTCAGACTTGTGCCYTGACATGATCTGGGAGAGCATTCATTAGCCTTGGCCAAAACTAGACCAGGGACCACACAAAAAATTTAACAACATGAGGAACACTTGCCCTGTGCCCTGATCCCACTGATGTAGATGTCACTATCGGATCAGACCAAGCTCCAAGCAGTCCAASAGACGACCTCCTGTGATGCCCCCACACCCACAGGGCTGTTTGCAATAAGCAAGTCCCCACCCAGGAGGAATTTGTGACTGTGGGATCTGTCTCACGTCCTGCAGCATTGCGCAAAAACAGGAAAGCCGTGCAGTCACCGTGGCTAAAAGTAAATTCATGATTAGCTAATATGTTTTGCTCTAATAGTARCACAGTGATGTCTGGTGCTAGCTCAATAGCCAAAAATGACTGGTGATAGTTACACCCTGTGCTTTGCACAGAACAATAAATAAATGATCCAACAAAAATGCCTTGCTCGGCTTGTCCCRTTTCCTCGCTAAGGTGCAGGCAGGAGTGCCAGTCCCAAGCTCTTAGAGCCAGGAGYTGTCATGTTTTAGGCTGAGGCTTCCAGCATCCTCCATTCATCACTGTCCTCAGTGGTTTTCAAAAATYTCAGCTATGAAGCAACTATCCCMAGTGAATGCATCAGAAATAGTTGTGCTGGTGAAGGCTCAGCTTGTGCCCTGCATGGTCTCTGTCTACAGCCAAAGAGATGCAGATATGCAGGGGAGACTTTTCCCAGGTGAATCAAAGGCCACAGCACATGTTGGGGACAGCTTGTGTCCCCCAAGACTGCTGTTGAGTAGCCTGATGAGGGTAGAAAGGTGGGAATTCCTTCAAGGAGGGCCATGTCTGTCCACCAAGAACAGCATGATGGGATCCCATCTCTCTCCACAAAGCAGAGTCTGCAACAGGTTATTGCTGCCCCATCCCTGGAAATGTTCAATGCCAGGTTGGACGGGGTTTGGAGGAACCTGGTCCAGTGGAAGGTGTCCCTGCCCATGACAGGGGGTTGGAACTGGGTGAGCTTTAAAGTTCCTTCCAATCCAAACCATTMTGTTAAGGAGAAGAGCAGCAAGGACCCTCTAAATCTTTCCTCCTTTGGTTTGCCACTACAGAGCACTTCCCAAAGAAGCCAGGCAGGATCTGGCCCCAGAGTGAATGATGTGGCTTTTGGCTAGCCCTTTTCACCTGTGGCCCTCAAAGCATTTGGCAAAGGGCTCTTCTCACTTTCCTRTGATTGCAATAATCTCAGCAATGCACATAATGATTCAGAGGTTTTATCATTACATACCTTTGTGCAAAGGACGTGGCACAAACCCGCCTATCTGCAACTCAAAATAATTTCCCCTCTTCAAGGTTGAAGTCATGAGTTAATGGCAGGAAAGAAAATGCAGAAGACTCCAGACGCAATCCCAAGAAATTGTTGCTGTCATTCATCCAGCTGGTTCAAATGTGATGATCAGTATCAGTTACTCAGCAACTGACCTGGCATCGGGCTCCTTTGATTCAAGGTCCTGTAGACTCACTTGAACTTGCAGACTSAAATAAGTTCTTCTAAGGACAGATAGTCTCCTCTTGGAAACTTAGTACTTCTCGTGAATCCTGGAATTCCTTTCAATTGGAGGGTGGAGTTTTTCCACAGGGGAGCTGACTGCTTGTGAATCAGACTTCTGAAGAAAAATTTAATTTGGTGATAATTTAAGATTTTGCTAATGCACAGGACGATCTTTTGGCAACAGTGTGATGCAAGCTTGACGTTTTCAGGTTATAAACCTCAAGCAAATAAAAAAAAAAAAAAAAGAGAAGGATGGCTTCGGAAAAGTTCCATTGGGCTGTAAGTCAGAGGCTGTTCCACAACATTTTATCTCTGAAATGTCACGCTGTACTGGCCTCAAAGCAAGAAGAACAGACGGTTCATCTAATACAATTATTTTAGGATCCTTTCATCATAAACAGYGTGCATGCCAAAATGAAAACGTATCATGGGAAAGCATTTCTCATTGAAGCCTGAATCTCCTCCCTAATGTTTATTCTATGTCATGGAGAACACCAGGGGCCAAATACACTCTGGGTTAAAAACACTGGCATCAGTTCTTGCAACACAAATCTGGCAGAGATTCAGGATGTGACAGCTGAAGGAGGCTGCAGCCTCCCTCGTACCAACAAACCACTGGTGCCCAGTGCTGGAGAGTGAGGAAGAAGGAGAAATCTGGAGCGTGCCATGGAGGTTTGCCCCCTTCTGGAGCTGCTGATTGTCACCCTGGATCCTTGCTGCAGTGTCCCAAGAGCCTGCAAGGTGCCTGCAAGGTGGGTAGCAGCAATATCCTCCTCCTGTCTTGATATAAATCCCTGCATGATGGTGAATGTACCTCCTTGCTCAGAATGCCATCTTGGGTGGCAAATCCATCTCTTCTTCAAGAACATCCCGAAGCCTTTTTCCTGGGGGAATTAAAAAAAAGGCTTTCAGTGCTGTTAGTTGAGTTGGGGGTGCTGTAAAATTCTCTCAGCRTGTTCCCATTTAGTGGATTATTTGGACTGTTTATTGTTCCCACACTCTGRGCTATTGTCTTTCTTCTTGCCAACATGATCCATGCATTTAACAACAGTGACACTGCATTTTGTTGTATTTAAATTCACTTTATTTCCTTGGCTTTCTCCTATCACGAGTCTGAACTTCCACGTCATCTTCAAGTTTATCAGTGATGATTATTATCATTTCCTCTGGGTCAATCCCAAAGACACTGAACAACCCAGGGTCCAAAATAAATAAATGGAAGAYTTCAATATCTCCAGTCTAATTGAATTTCAAATTGCATTATAAGATCTCTTGCTGAAATAGTTTTTAATCCATTTAGTATCCCAGATTAGGTTTTGTACCGTTTTCCTTTAACTGGGACTGTGTTCAGGAACTGTTCAATAACTTGCAGAAATCTAAGTAATTTATAACAGGCTTATCTTTATTAACCAAACTTACATTCTCATTAAAAAAAGCATTCATTTGTTTGACATGACAGACTTTCCATAAAACTGCTCAGGCATATCAATCAGGTTAGCATCCTTTAATTCATTACCAATCACAGCCTATATCAGATTTTCTTTGATACTGTTTGGGATCAGGTTTAAACCAATRAATTTGTAATTACCTGGGATTTTCCTAGTCTTTAGGTTCTGCACAGGGCCTCCTTACAAATTTATGCAAAACAGAACCAACGTGCTCAGRCAGCCTCATAATTTTGTTGGCAATCTGCTGGAATGAGGAGGAYGGCAATAGTTCCACCCCAGAACCACCCATCCAGAATCCCAGCACCACAGAGATTTGGGGAGGGAAAGACCTTCAGAGAACTCCGGGATCTCATCTTACACCTTTTCATCAGATTTCCCAGAGCCTTGCCCAGCTGAGTTTTGCAAGGATGGAGATCCCAAAAGCTCTCCAGGCTCTGCTACAGTAGTTATCTAATTTAGTTGGGGTTTTTCTCCCCCTCCTAATATCTGGTTTTAACATCCTTTGCTGCAGCTTGGGTTGATTTTCTCTCATCCCATCATTRTGCACCTTCAAGAAAAATCTGGTTTTGTCTTTTCAATTATCTCCTATGGGTAGTTAATGACAGCAATAATCCTTGTTATCTCAATAATCGCCACTCTTCTGGATCCCACCAAATGTCCTCTGTGGGCTTAGGGCTGGGTCCAGCGTGGACAAATGTCCAGCTTTACCAGTAGCCTCACTGATGGGGAACAGACTGCTCACATAGTGAGAGCTGCTTGTTTAACGTTCTCTGCCAAAACAGAAGTGGGCAGATATATTCACCGAGCTAAAATGCTACCTCAATCCTTGGACCTACTCAGTGGAGAGTGCCCATGAGCCTGGAGAGCCTAGGGAAAGCCTTGAGCAAGAGTCATCTGTGTGCAGCTAATGAGAAAGAAGAGGCAGGTGGATGTAGGTGGAGCTGCAGGTCTCTGTGACCTTGCAGGTTTGTGTTCTTCCTTGTTTAGAGATGTAATCATTTTATGAGGAACGGTGACCCAGAGAGCTGGGGACTTAATTTAATACATCTTATATAGGCCTGGGTTTGTTGTCTGATTTATTAAAAGATAGCAGCACAATTTTTGGTGGGGAAAAAAAAAAAGAAAAGCCATCTGTGTGCTGGACACTATAAATCTGAAAGGGTAAAGGGATGTTTCAGTGCATGGCACACTCAGACCCCTTAATTGCCTTTTAGAAAAGCCTACTTGCTCTCACACCGAGCTGGAGAGGGGAGTATCAGCAGGCAGGTGATCTCTGTAGTGCTTACAGGAGCATCATCTTAATCCACCACCCTAAAAAGGGTTTTAATGAAGCTTCCCAGCCCTAAATCCAAGCCCTGGAAAGAAGACGGAAAGAGATAAGGGGATGGGAAACTTCCTCTTCCATCCTTCTGGATGGAGAAAAAAGACAGGGCAAGAACTGGCATCCTGCAGTGGTGAGCATGGGTTGGAGAGACAAACTCATTATTAATTAGATCTGCAATAATGGAGTAAAATGAATAATGGTTGCCTATCTGGCAAATGAGCCAAGGGTGTTCTGCAAAGAGGGACTGCACAAAAACTGCTTTGCATACCCAGAATGAGGATGTGAAATTGTGTTTGGAGGGGGCAACAGAAGTACAAATGATGGAACTAAGTTCCTGTGGGTCAAGGAGATTGGAGCTTGCTGACATTGGACTAATGGGGAGAAGATTGCTGAGGACAAGAAGGTGGAGGTTAATTAGGTTGAAAGAGATAACAAAATGATGGAGGATCTTCCTCCAAGGAAAGGATGGAGTGAGTGGATTGGGAAAAGGAGGATGAACATGAAGCTGTACAGAGATAGGAAACAAGAATAGGAAAATTACATCTGTGAAGGAATAGTGTGACTATGGAAGACTAAAATGAGAAAGACCAGGGGCAATATGAGTTTCAATTAGGAAGGGATATAGAGGGTGATAAAAGGATGCTCTGCAAAGGTATTGAAATGAGAGGAAGGCAATGGAAATTATACATAACTGAATTAATGGAAATCGAGAGAACAGAAATAACAACAGAGAAAAGACTGGACCATTCAATAGTTTTTATGCTTTAGCCATGGACAGAAATAAAAAAGAAAATATTATTAACTGGTATTTATCAGAACCACCTCTACTGCAGAGGGTAAGACAATCCAAGCCAGCAAATAAACACAGTTAAAATCATTCAGAGGAGTTAGGCAAATTCAAGTCAGCAGGACTGGATGAASTTCCCTCTAGAGCACTTCAGGCACTGGCCAGAGCAATCTGACTCATTAGTAATTATCCAGGAGAGCTCATGAAGAAGGGAGGAGATCCCAGAGGAGRGGAGAAGGGCAAACGCAGTGCCTGCCTTTAAAGAAGGGGAAGCAGGACTTAGGGAATTACACAGCAGCCAGTTCAGCATATAATGWGAAACCTAGAATACAATAAACTGTTCAACAATCGCTTTATAAGCATTTGACTGACAATAATAAAACAGAAAGTCATCCAGACTGGATTTGTCACAGAGGAGTGATGTTAAAACCATCCAGTTTCCATCTCTGAACCCAAAAACTGTGTTTGTAGAATAAGGAAGAGGGAGTATATGTCATGTATTTTGAAATAAGTAGGGTTTTTACCACCATTTCACATGACATTTCCATAAGCTGACCACGAACTATGATCTCTGTGAAATCATCTTAAGACATACTTGACAGGAAAAAAAAAGTATTCACACAAGAATTACTAATTCCTTTCCTTTGGATTTAGAGGGTTTTCCAAAAGGGCTCCCTCAGGGTTTGCTCCTGGACCTGATTCTAATACTTTCATTAGTTTTTTGGATGACAAAATAAAGGCTATATAAATACTCCAGAGGATGTGTTCCAAAATGTGGCTGGGAAATCAGAGTAACAGTATAAAATCAACCAGATTTGATTCAGCAAGGTCACAAGCAACAAAATATGTCAATGCAAAGTTGTGAAACACTGGTCAAKCAGGCGTTCAATGGAAAAAGAGCTGTGAAAGAGGCACTGAAGAGGACACAGATGTTGCAAAATAAGGCAAATCTTACTCTGAGGCGTATCAACAAGAGGGAAACACCAGAAGYAAGGATTCTAATGAGGGTTCAGTTGAAATACCAGGTGTGGGTTTGGATGCTGTTCTAGGAGAAGGCAGAAGAATGTTGTGAACAAATCTCAGAGGGGCTGGAGGAAAGCAACAAGAATTTTAAGTGGTTAAAAAAAATAGGAAAGATTTTCTTGGCTTTTTCCAGAAGGGAATAAACCATGTGAGAAGATGAAAACTATCTTCTAAGGCAGAATAGACTTATAAAAAGGATATTGACAATTGTTCTGGGTCCCACAGAAGTAAATGGGCAAAGATCTTTGTTACTGGATATCTGGGAAAGAAGAAAAACCCACAAATCAAACCCAAAAGCTTTCTAATTCAAAGCAATTTTTTGGAGTTAAATTTTTCAAATTAAGTAATTAAATTCCTAAGTATTCCTCTTTTCTCACTTTTGGATGTTTGGATCCTACTCAGGGCACCGGGGAGGATTTGTGGTCTTTCTCCATCTCCCCTTTTCCATGACYGTCTCCTCAAGGTGTGACAATGCTTCCGTCTTCCCCATGCCTGCCCAGAATGTGAGATATTGATGCAAATCCTGTGTTTACCGTTTAGCAGAGCTTCAAACACTCTGTTGGTGTTAATTAATTATCCAACAACAGCAGGAAGCCAGTGATACCAAACAAAGCACGGAGCTTCCCTGACCAATAACAAACCAATCCTTCCTCCTGTGCATTGCAGAGCTCAACCAATTCCCTTCCCTAATGCACATGCAGAATAAAGAGCCTTCTCTTCTGCAGATCTCCCACAGACAGTGTGTGGCTGCTGGGGATGAATGTAGTGCTGAGGTCCTCACTCCCGAGGGCTCCAAAAATTAGGGAATGCGCTGGAGGGTAAAGCAGCCACGCAAAAACACACATAGCATGCCAGGGAAACAGTGTGTTCCTCACTTTTCCCTAACAAAGAACATCTAATTTGTGAATAAAGGAATAATACACAGATAAAGTTTACCAGAAGTGCTGYTCAAGAGGAGCAGGTGGTGAGGAAAAAGGAGGAGGACGTTCGCAGGCTATATTCCTATCTGGAAGGAATATACTTTCTCTGAACTCCAGGAAGATTATGAAACAATCTGCTGGATGTCTCTGGGTAGTGATAAAGGGAAAGAGAAATCAAACAAAACCAGGAGCAGTCTCATGGTAGAGTCCATTGTACTTCAACTAATGAAAAAAAAAGGAGATAGAGGAGGGTGTGTTTTGAAAAAGAAAGCGGTTATGTAATGAATAAGTGCTGGTGGACCTGAAGGAAAATGATACGTCAAGGATATTGTGAATTTTAAAGTGAGAAAAAAGAGAGGAAAAAAGGAAAAGAGATTAAAAAGACAAGATGAGGAATTTCAGATTTGGACTGTTTGACTGCTGTTCAGCACAGCCCTTAGGGTCTACGGGAATTTTCTGGTACTCCGTGTTTCCTCTGTCTTAGACTAACACCAAGTTCTGAATGATCAGATGGCAGGGATGGGTTTCTGTGGGCATCTTTTTTCTTGTAAAGCACTTTGCTTATTCCAYACAAGTAGCATGACTGCAGAGTGAACTTCTCAGTGTACATGGGCAGCATGGTTTTGAGGAGGGAACCATATCCATTCATATTTTTAGAYAGGGCAACAGAGCASCAGTTCAGCTGGTCAGGCAGCATGRAGAGACMTTAGCACCTATGAATTTGATGCTATGTTTTGCCTTGAATATTTAACAAAGGCATAGTACCACAGGTTTTCAACTTCAAAATCACTTCATGGTTCTTGCATGATGCTCACGGTACCCCCATTCAGGACCTAAATAATTCCTGTCCGCACGAGGATGATACAGAGACCAAGAATTCAATAACGTGTATTTGGCAAATTTTAATACTCCCTAAAGGTGAGACTCCTTCATTCTCTGGAGAGATGAGGTGTGAAATYAATGTTCATACGGTCTCTGCACTTCTCTGCTTGGTCGCTGGGGTGGCTGCAGCTATTGCACCGCTCGTTGCTAAAGAGGTGGATGAGGAAATGATCAGAGAGGGTAGGATGTGGTTAAAGCCTCAGTTTGCTAACTGGGGCTAATGTGAGGGAAGCATATTATGTCTCACATCCATTAAGGCCTCCAGCAATCACCTCCCACAAAGGCAAAGGAGCRGCAGAGAAGGAATTGCGACTTCCTGAGTCCCAGTAGCTCCTGGAGCTGTTCCTGTTAATATTCAATTATGTGCTGCCCTGGACTTAGAGCAGCTTAGAGCTGAACTACGTCTCACTCCAGCCCCGAGGCTCAGCTGCAGCAAACACAGCTGCAGGAGGCTGAGCTACGGAGAGAAACAGCCCCAAAACAGGGTTATCACACCTCCAGCTGCCTGTGCGGAACCAGCGCGTAGGAGGAAACGCTGTCCACCCCTGCTCTCTCCACCTCCTCTCTCCAGGCTGTGAGACTTTRGGGAGCTGATTATTCTGTGAGCTATGGCCAGGGCCATCAGACTCTTTCCCCCACCGTTTTTTAACCTGAATRTGCCAATGGACCACAGAACACTCTGTGTGAGCTTCCTTTGCATCTCACACCACGCAGCTTCTACTGCAGCTTTTCCTTCATCTCATCCTCCCACCCTGAAGTGTGTCCCTTCCTTGACCCACCCACCTTCTGATAAACCCCTTCCACTTCCAGATCATGATATTAACTTGACATTTGCAAAAGGTCAYGGTCTTTGCTATGCCTGAGTGTTATATTGCTCACTCCTTTGTTGTTCTGCTTTGTAAGCCCTTTGAGGCAGAGGTTATCTCCTTGGGTGTGACTGCACAGTGGCCAGGAGAATGAGATCCCCAGTCTCAGCTGGTGTCTAACAGCTAAACCAGAAATAATGTGCTCATCGATGGAGAGGCTGACTCCAATTTTATGGATTATTCATCKGAGATTAATGAATCTTAATTTATATGCAAAACCAGAAGAGGTCCATAAGCAGGATCACAACTGATGTCTTAATTTCAAAGGCTACCAGCATCAAATCCCTTCTGTATTTCCAGGAGCCCATTCGGACCATGTGGTATTGCTGGAGCATATGCCATTTGCTGCAGGAACAAATGTGGGACATAAGGGAGGTGACACACAATACATATTTTGTGCATCCAACTTATGCAGATGAAGTCCGGGCTTTTTTTAGCCYGGAGTTTGTCACGTTGGAGCTGTTTGTTGCATCGAACTAATTGCAATGGAGATGAGCGCTTACGGTGTCCCCTCTCCAGTGACTGCTCCCAGCGAGGTGCAGCTGGTAGAGAAAGGACACATAAATTAATCCTTTGCTCTCAGGTGAGMACGGATCTGATCCTGTCTGCAGTCCTGACCTGACCAGCATTCCCTGAGGTGGAGAGGCAGAGTTGGAGCCCTCCCATCTCTATTAGGCAGGTGGGAGGGCTCCAGCCAAGGTAGAGACCCAGCATGAGGAGACAGCCCAGGCTTGGCTCTTCTCAAACATAAACCAAATCGGAGCCTCAGCTACAGCAAGGATACACCAGAAAGGAGGATGGGARAGTGGGGCTGTCGGCCTCTGCTCGAGGCTGCTCTTCACCTGATTTTGGCATTGCAGAGGAAACACATTCACATCTGGAAGAGGTGCAGGTGTGGGATTGTGGCCTTTGCCTTTAGTGCCAAGAGCAACATGGCACTAGTCTGACAGCCGTGCTGGCTCTGGGAACAGCTTGCCCTGGCTCCTCTGCCGTGGTTTGTTTTGGGACTGACACAAAAGCTAAATCATTCCTCAAAACAGTGTACGGCCATTGCAGGTATTAACTTTTCCATTGCTTRTAGTGATACTCCTAAAATTACTCTACTATTTTGCTTTGGAACCAGCTCATTCCCTGAGCTAGCCTGGTTCCTCTGCTTCACCGTGATATCCCTTGCCAGCCAGATAAAACCGTACTGGGGCAGYGCTGTGGCTCTGAGTCACTACACAGGGATTAATTGCCTGGGGCAGGTGGGCTCGTGGCTGGAAGGTGGATGCCAGTCTGGAGGCGTTAGGGCTAAATTCTGTTWCAATTCGATCTGAGTCCCTCCCTCCTGCCCATGTGCAACTCGCAAGAATATAACTGAGTTTGAAATATCTGCTTCCTCCCAAATTCATCTGAAATTCATTAATGGGTTCAGAAGCTTTTGGGAGAGGGGGATGGACACATACGTGCACAGAAAAGCAGCGCAGCAGAACCTTTATTTCCTTAGGGAGGCAGCCTAAAGAAATATTAGCATTTATTCTCATCTGTTGCTGAGCTTACGACCCACACAAATAACAGGGAATAGAGAGCGAGCAGCCGGCTGCAGAATGGGAACAAGGAAAATGACTCAGCAAGCTTGGCACCAATCTGGAGAAAATGCAGGTACATTATAACCTTGCTTGAGCATCAATCTCATCAGTGATGTGACGTAGAAACAGCAGCCAGTGTAGATATTTGGATTCGATGAAAACATTCCTTCTGATAAATGATTTAGCTCTGCTCTTGCAAGTTGTTATATCCAGGAGCTGAACAGGTGAGAAGCTGCCTTCATATATGCCAGCAAAGGAGAGAAAAAGTTCAGTGAAAACCTCTCCCTGCTTTATAAATACCCTTTTTGTTTTCTGCTATCAGTTGACAAATAGCTGCTGAATTATAGTTTCATGCTTTGTTCATGTCATTTTCCCCAAGAACAGTATTTCCTGCTACATCACCTTAGAAACTCGATCAACAAACACTCTGCTCTACACATAAGCAAAGCTTTATTTTACCCTATTTTTGACAGCAGCCAGCATTTTRGAAACCAGAACATTTTGGGTTCTCTGGGCTATTTGCCTCAATTTCACAATTTGATTTTGGTTTTGAGGGCCTGTCAGCATTGTTTATACCCAGATCTGTTGGAGTAGTGATGTTTTTGTGTGAGTGGCAAAGAAAATATATTGCTGCAAATTGCTCTCTGGAATCAGACTTGCTTCTTTTCTCTCAAGAGTCTAAATGAAACTGCACTTTCTAACACATGGGAACTAAAGAGTGAAATGAATCTGAAAGAGAAGTGAAACAAGAAAATTCAGTTTCAACCACAAAAATGGACCAAAAAGAAGCAAAGGCAACTTCGACCGCTAAGCAGGATCATCTCCAAAGCTCAAGCTCCAATAAAATCCAGGAGTGTTAYCTCCAACAGAGCATCTGAAGAACTCTGCAGGGCCCTTTAGCCATTTTCTTGTGTAATAACATCTGATCTTGTCCTGACCCCATGACAACATCTTTTTTCTAACTGTGGAAAAACAAGATCAGAGTCCTATAAATTTTTCTTACTTTGCTTCACAAGATGAACATTTCCCAGGTAGCTGCCGKTAAAAAACAAATTAATCCAACAGCAAAGAGGGGATTTTATTTCACAGTTTTTAAAAACCTGCACAGGAGCCCCAGCTACTGAGCCTCCTATGATCTGCCACCACACGAAGACAGAGTCCATCAGTCAGGGATTAATTTTAAGGCAGATATTAAAGCCTATCACATGATGAAGGATTTTCCTGTATGTGGACTTCAATGGGATGCTTTAAATCCTGTGTGTGCGCGTGGATATGCACGTGTATGTGCACGTCGGTGTTTATTCACAGGCAGACACAGCCTCAGGCTTCTTCAGGCCTTTCCAAGAAACATAAATTTGGGAGGGGGGACAGAGACAGAGAGTGAGAGAGAGAGAGAGAGAGGGGAGAGAGAGAGAGAGAGAGAGCGTGAGAAAGAGAGAGAGAGGGAGAGAGGAGTCATCTTTAAACCTCACATTTTGAAAGTTAGTTTTTGAAGGAGACAGGCTCAGGTGGAGGGAGCCAAGATCGTAAAGATTTTATAACTAACAGCATTTTTTAAGAGGAGACAGAATTTCTCCTCTTTTTTTTAGTGCAAGATCTTGCAATACCTTAAAGCAAATTTGGGGAAAACCTCCCTTTTGACAGAAATGCTTCATTTTGCTTTTCTGCTGGGCTGCAACCTAAAGCAWCTTGGCTCAAGAAAATAAAATAAAGCTGAGCGATGATGCGCTGTCACTGCTGCTGTCGCCACTCTGCCTCCTGCAAATCTCCCAAAATCGTGCACAAGCTCTCCAGGTCAGAGCCGGGGAAGGCAGCACTGCCTTCTCCTTCCAGGCTCAATCCTGCATCAGACAAACTTACCCGGGGCTTTGTAAAATACAGCCGGGGTTTGCAGCGAGCGACTCTGCCCGAGGTGCCGCTTCCCAGGGTTGGTGTGGTGAGGAAACTCTTCCCATGACACAGCAGAACAGCAGCAGCAGCAGCAGCAGCAGCAGAGTAAAACAGATCGGTTCTGGCAGTACTCCTAAAAGACTATTTTAAATCCCAGCTCCAGCCTCTTCCTCCTTTAAGGATGATCTGAAGAAGGGAATACAGAACAAAAAGAGGCTTAGTGAGACAGGGAAATGAGACCCAGAGATACGGGAAGCAAGGCATGTTGTAGTTAGGCTCCACAGCAGTGGGACAGCCTGGATAAAGGCAGAAAAGAGACCAGAGAAGAAATTCCCCCATAATTAGATGGAAAGAAGAGATAAATATAATCTGTGTTTAGGGTGGATGGAGAAAAGAATCTGAGAAGAAGGAAGGAAAGGAGAATGAACTGCTCCTCGCTCTGTTAATTCTTTTCAGCTAAAATCATTAAAAAAAATTTTAAATTCTCAAAAAATCATAAAAATAAAATATAATAGTAGAGATATTAAAAACACTGATCTGTTAGATGTGTAGCTCATTGCATGGGCACCTGGAAACGASTGGGGCAGAGAACAGGTACTTCAAAGCACAAACAGGAAAGCGGAGGGAGCKGATCCACCATCACGACAGGATTGGGCCTGTGCCGGGTGGCTGGGCGGCTCCGGTCCCCTCCTGCGGCGGACAGGCATCAGCACCAACCCGGCAGTCAGAAAAAAGGTCGTTCATATGACTCCCTTCAAGAAAACTGGGTGGGACACTGAAGAAAGTAAATCCCCAACTTAAAATTTATCACATCTTTGGGTCATGTTTTTTTAATCTGCTGAGGGGCTGGTGGAAGCTGCAAAAAAGGAGTGAATGCAGGATTGCTTTTCCTCCTTCAGTTTTTAACAACAAATCCATCCCCTCCTTCAGTCTAGCCCCTAAAGCCTTACATTTGACCACTGACACCCGACATTATGCCACCAGTTCGGGAGCAAAATTTGTGGGCCTCCCGTATGAACCATCCGGGAGGAAAACCCCGAGAGATCCCTTTGCGTTGTCAGCCCGACGGTGGGACCGTGGAGTGGGTGGGCTTCAGCTCCCGGATTCCAAATCCTGGGGGCTGATGGAGAGCGGGGAATAAAACCCACTTCAGCACCGCAGACGGAACAGCAGCCGGAGGAGCGCGGCGCTGCCGCCGGCCGGCCCCGCACCCCGGGCGGCTGCGACCGGGCGGCGGGATGCACGGGGAACCGGGGGCTGCTCGAACCACGGCAAATTGTCGGCATCTTCCCTTTTCCCTTCTCTGAGGGCTGGCTGCTTGCTGGTAGTGTTGCAGTGGCCAGCGCACATCYCTAGGAGCGGCTCATTCCAGCATCTCGTCACAGAGCCGGCTGTCGGGAGCCGACGGTGCGACGGGTCGGGACGGTGAAATCGCTTCGCTACCGACTGGCAGAGTTAAACCCGGCGGTCGCGACCACCGCGTCGACCCCGCACCGGCAGCACCGTTCGTATCTGCTCCTCCTCAGTCCGACACAAACTAGGTTCACCCCCCCCCCCTTTTTTTTTCTTTTCTTTTTTTTCCACTTTTGGTTGTTTTGGATTTTTTTTTGTTTGTTTTTGCTGCCGCTTCCAGCACCCGAGACCCACCGCGGCCGCAGACGAGCACCCGATCCCGCAGCCTCCAGGAGCGGAGTCCATCCTCCCGAACGGTGCCTGCCTGGCCGGTTATTCCCCGGTTATTCCCTTCTGCGAAAAGAGAAGGGGAAAAAAAAAAAGGGAAAAAAAAAACTAAACACCAAACCAACCCTAAAAAATAATAATAGAAGAAGCAAGCGCAGCAACTTGCTTTAAGCAGAGGGCGGTAGAAGCGGAGAGCGCAGCCCCCCGGGGAAGGAAGAGAGGGAGCGGAGGAAGGGCAGGCGGGCACCGGAGGGGATCGCAGCCCCCCGGGGGTACCRGCGGGTCCGGCGGCGGCGGACGTGAAAGTCCCCTTTAAGTTTCCATAGAGAGGCCTCCGGGTGTCACATGATGGACATGATATAACGAAACAACATCGTGGGGAGGGACGGAGGGAAGCAGTGGGGGAGCCCAGGGAGGCGGCGGGGAGGTGGCGGCGCCCCCCGGCCCGCCCGCCCCGGCTGCACCTGTCTCGGCGCGCCGGGAGCGCGGTGTCCGCCCCGCTGATGGGGCTGCGGGCGGCACCTTCCCCCGGGGAGGAGGAGAAGTAGGAGGAGGAGGAGGAGAAGGAGGCGAGCCGGTGGCGGAGGTAAGTTACCGGCGGGACCGGGGCGGGGGGCGCGGGGTGCGGGCGCGGTGTATGCGGGGAGGGGATGCGGGGTGTGTGTGTGCGGAGTGTCCGCGGTGTCCCCGCGGAGCGCCGGGCGTGTGCGCGCCCTCCCGCCCTCCATGTCCGCATTCCAGCTCATGTTGCGCAGATAAAATTCAAACTTGAGGTAAACACAAGCGGCGGGGGGGGCGGACGGGGAACTGGGGGGGAGGGAGGCTCGCTCCATCCCGGCTCCATCCCAGTTCCATCCCGGTTCCATCCCGGCTCCTGCCGCCCCCTCCCCGCCGCTCCCCCCCGTTCCGCACCCGCGGAGCCCCCGCGCACCTGGGGGAGCGCCGGCACCGCGCTGCTCCCCCCGGGGAGGGAGAAGCGAGCGTCCCTTTCCCCGTACCCCGGTAGGACACGGCGGGTCGGGGGCGGAGGGGTGGACGCGGCGCGGCAGGTGCGCGGGGCGCTGTCGCGACATGGCGGGGGGGATGTGTGTCCGTCGCGACATGGGGGAAAGAGCCAAGTGACAGCGCGGAGTGGTGGGGGAGAGAAGGGACGGGGCTGCGCTGCGTTGTTTTTCTCGGTGCTGCGTGGGTATCCCGAATGGAGCGGGAATAACAGCGGTGCCCCCCCAATCCCGCTTTTCTCCATACGCATTTCCAAGTGCGTATGGAGAAAACAAGATGCGGAGCGGGGCGGGCCGGGGGGGGAGGCGGGGAGGGCCGCACTGCCGCTCGCAGCCCCGGTCCGTGACACAGGCGGTGCCGCCGCGGGGATATTTAAGCGCTTCCCCGTGGGGCGATGATGGAGGCGGCCGAGGGCGCCCCACAGGTGGGTGCGTGCGAGGAGAGGGGGGCGAAGCGCTGGTCGTGAGAAGAGCGCCGGAGCGGTCCCGCACTCCGCGGACTCGCAGCGGGAGGCGCTGCCGGGACTGAGGGTGAAGCGGGATGCGGGGACAGGACCCGGCAGCCGCGGGTTGCTGAGTGGCKCAGCTCCGGGTGCCGCGAGCGGTGCGGGGGTGACGGCGGTGCCGCCATGGCGGGTGTGAGGGAGCGGCGCCCTCAGGGGGGTCCCGGCGGCCCCGCTGAGGGCGGTAGAAGCGCGCGCGGCCCCCCCCTGGCGCCTCCTCAGCACTGCACCAAGGCGGCGGGGCGGGGGGGGGGGCGCAGAGAGGGGAGGTGGCGGCCACGCCCACCGCGCCCCCCCGCCGGCCAATCGCCGGGGGCGGTGCGGCGGGGGACACGCCCCCCCGGCGCGCGCCGTGCCTCCCGACCAATCGCAGCGCAGCTCGGGCGCTCCCCCCCATCGCCCCCTTCGCCCACCCGCCTGTTTGTTACGGTCGGGGCCACGTGCCGGCGCCTCGGGCTGGTCACGTGGCCCCCGGGGCCGGGGGTTCTGGCGGGGAC